>NC_089768.1:5280000-5300000 GCF_040412425.1 Macrobrachium rosenbergii | reverse complement strand
TTTCTTTCATTGCTACTAAAGCCTATGATTTTGATAGCTTTTACGCAATTAACAGAATATACGACTATTTTCTATCACTTATTATCTCAGCTTCTAAAGAATTAAAACTAGCAATGAGCTTAACATTAACTTAGTTTACCTCCATAAAGCTTACCTTGTATTGGCTGGACGCCAGTAGTAAAGACTTCTTCCTTCATCAGTGGAGAATGTCTTCTCATCATCTTAAGAAATTACTGTCTTCCAGAAATCATCGACCAGTAGATTTATATTTTCTCTTTCTCTTTGTCGTCGTATCCATCTATACACAGATGTTCTGTTTATGCCAAGCTGCCGAGCATAATGATCGATTACTTGGGAGATAATGTGGTGCGGTAGGTATGTTATCTGTCCTCTCGGTACATGTGACGACGATACAGTTTAACTTTCCTGCTAAGTATGGCGTCACACGACAACATAGAGGTTTTGAGAATTGTTCTTATTCGCGTTTTTGACAACGATTATGGTAGTTCATACGCTTTGATTTGGGTTCGAATTATAGTTTTTTCTTTGACACTTTTACCCAACCATCTGATACGAAATTTTTCAAAATGTTTCACCATTTTTCATAATACGGATTTTTCACTCGCCGTTCTCTTTTAAATTGTTATCCGTATGATTAATAACCAAAACAGAATAAGAATAAATACTTACTTGCATATATAAAAATAACGAATTATTGTTAGGTGAACGAAAACTTCTGTAAGATGTTGCATGGTATTCTGAGTGACTGTATTTCAGTGATTTAGTGTTATTTAGAATAGTCACTCAGGATCCTCGTTTTGTTCCTAAAGTTACTTCTTTCAAAACAAATTATGCATATTGGTAAGCCACAATCAGCAATGTATTTTTTGGAGAATCAGATCGTGGCACGCATTCCTTTTTATTCGGAACTGCAAAGCAAGGTGTCATCAGCATAACAAAACACACTAAAGGTGGCATCGAAAACGAAGAAGCTCACTGAACAGTAGACGCCTGTGTCATGAGATCCTGAAAAAAATGTTGAAAAGAAAGTACGTGGGGAAATCATCTTGCCATTTTCCCTTGTCTATTCGCATGACTGAGCTTACTGTATCCTCCCATTTCATTTAAATACTTAGAAATGTTGCCAGTGTATCCCCAATAGCATTAGTAATACCAAAGAGTCTCCTCAACATCCAAGGTTTAAGAATACCAGGAATCACTGATGTGATGGGGAAAGAATGACACCATGGCTTGAACCCCTTTTAAACATAAACATTAACTGGATACCATTTAACTCATTTTTGCAATATCTTTTATATGATTAATTCTGAATTTTTTAGAATATCAAAACCACCATTGGCGTAAAGTTTCTTCGCAGTGTCACAGTTGGATTCTATTCAGCAAGGTTAAGATTAGATAGCTTTCTTGTAGGTGAAATAATCCACTTATTTAAGATAATCTGCTATGACTCCTTCCATACCAGCCTTATATTCCAAGAATAATTTTTTTACATAGCTGCAGTGAACATTAGTTTTCTTTTAAAGATTAGGACAATGGTCTTGTACATCAAATTATACATTTTGCATGTTTTTCTTAAATGATGAACGAATGAATTTATAGCTAAATATGCAAACTGACCCTTTCCCTTATTGTTTATCGCGACAAGACTCCAAAGTGATTACATTTCTTCCCGTTACTGTGAATTCTTAAATAATGTCGTTATGCCTCTTTTTCATATTTATGAATCATATACGTATCCATCTAGAGGACACTTGCAAAATTTTCATAATCTGTGATTAAGGGCAGCAGGTCCCTTGCAAGTACACCTTTATAGATAAATGGTTTTTATTCATGCAGAACGAGCCTCAAACATATGGAAATTAATCCTTAACATATCTTTCTAACACACTAATTGGCAACTGAGGTATTTTCTTCGTTTTTCTAGCTTTACTGTATAGTAAATGCGATCTGTTATCACCAAACATGTTGTTCTATGAATCTTGATTTTTGATAAACAATTTTGTCGCAACGGTAAGACAATCCGCGTCTTACCCCATATTTAGATTTTTCGTACAGCCATTTCTGGATATTCCCAAAAATTGTACTGCCCCAGATCTGTTCATTATGGAAGATTATCTAGTCCTAAAATTTATTTTTCCCAACTTAATTAAATAAGATGGTTAACTGTAAAATCAGCTTATTGTTTCAATGTCAAAATAATTCCCGTGATTAGTTCCGAATATACTTTGAACGCAAGAAAAACAGTACACCCGTGTTCAGTGGCCAGGACAATCAAACTTTCAGTTATCATTGCGCTGACTGAAAGTTTGGGTAACGTTCTCGGCTGTCAAATTGTAGATAAATGGTTAATGTCATTCTTATTATCATCGCTTAGGAGGACCAACAAAACAAATAGAATTCTTATTAACTTACTAATTTATTCAAACAACAAACAGACAGGTCAATAGCTCTTGCGAGCGGAAATGTAGTGCCTGACACGATGCGAACACAACAGAGGTCAGAGTAAAACCAACTGTGTTTGTTGGAGGGTGGAAAAACGTACATAAATCGGTATACAAAACACCAATGAAGATATGATACATATAGCTGGAATGCTGACGTTGTAATGCTTACGCTAAGAATGATACATTTAACAAAACAGTGATATGAGCACGAACATATGTACAGTATAAAGGATGCGTGACGACTGTTGTGTTTCTTGTACGCGTGCGCAGATCTCGTTGTGAGGAGATTAGCGGGCCAGGTGAGATGAACGCCATGTGTAGGTCTGTGTGGGACCCCACAAACTTACCAGGCGTCATTGTGAAACGTCAGCTCATGCTTTTAGGCCAAAGAGCAATTACGAGAGGAACCAGATGTAAAAGAAATTATCAAGCAATAATGAGTAAAACTAGGCATACAGGTACATTTGAAATTTACCTTATGCATCTTACTAAGTTGGAAAAAAAATGAATTCATGCTCGAGCAATTGAATTGAATATCTAATACTTCCAAGTGTAATCAAAGTATCCCATCCGCTGACTCCATGTCTTTTCTCATTGTCAAGCAATATAATATTAGAGAAAAAAAAACTGTACATTCAGTTTACTTTTCACAAATGATTAATGTTTTTTGTTTCACCGAGACTAAAATAAAAATCCAACCCAGCGAGCAATTAGTTGAGTGATCACGATTTGCGAGCGACAGCAGTGCGGCGCGTAATTATGTAAACAGAAATCATCCCGGAGGCCTCGTTGCAATCTCTGCCTTTTTCATCGGTAGACCATGATGGTTTTTTCAGGATGCTCGTATTTATAGCTGTATATGTTTTTTTTACATATCGGAGAAAAACAGATCTGAAGGGATACGGGAACAAAATAACGCTTAGTCGTCATAATGGAAAGTCTAAAGCAAGCAGTTTTTGATGCATAGTTTAACGGTAAATGATGCAGAGTAACATTTTGTAAATTATCAAATACTTCATCTTCGTGGTTCTCAGACAGCGCGGTTCTGGAGTTCAGCCTTTGACAGCTTTATCAAATGGCACTGGAAACCAAATTTTAGAGCCTCAGTTAAATGTTGTTTCGAAGATACGGCCCCAGAGTAGATGACGCAGAATAGATGTTAAATTTGAATTGATAACTAGAGTACAATTGAGCTCCACACGCCTACACAGAAGGCTCATCAACAGTGCATTAAACCTCACTACACTCACGCTGCACCCTACCTTGTATTTCATGCTCATGCTTTTTACATAGTGAAGCCCTTTCTTCCCTATGCCACTTGAACACCATCCATCCAACTCTTTCTAAATCTTCTCTCCCTCCACCAACACTGCATTTTATAGATTTATGCCAACATATTATCAGTCACTCTTCCCACATGGAGGAACCATCTCAAAATACTCTGATCTACCTTTCCACCTTTGGTAATCATTATACTCAGTCTTCCGCGTATCTCCACGTTTCTTATGCCAGCAGTTCTTCTCAGTCTCCATATACAACTCAAATGGTTCATCTCAAAAGCTTCAGCCTTTTTCCTTTCATTTGCATTCAACATTAACACCTCACCTTCATTATTGAGTGGTTGGCTCATCAGTCCCTTCATACTATCTCATCATGACTTCCACAGATAATTATTATTCTCCACATCTTTCTCTCATGCACTGTGATACCTTTATTCCTTACATATTTTATGTCTCTCTTATTCCACGTATTTCATTCGTGCTCACATCCTGAACTTTTAACCTTTAAGTGCTTGTGTCATCTATTTTATGTACTCATCAGAATCCTACCATACAACTTTCTTGATACAGTAATTTTATTCCCCCATAATACTAATAGTCGCCTTTATTCAGCTGAGTGATTATTCCTGTCACCCATGTTTTCGGGGCTTTTGGAACACACACACATATATATATATATATATATATATATATATATATATATATATATATATATATATATATATATATATATATATATATATATATATATATATATATATATATATATATATATATATATATATGTGTGTGTGTGTATGTATGTGTATGAATGTGGTCCTGGAGGAGTTATTTGTGATCCTCTCTCCTACCAAGTAAGGGAACAAAGTCGTCGTTGTTCTGCATTGGAAACGTAAGAGGTGAATTAGGTACTTGGTTGTCAGACGGCTTTAATACTAAAAAAAAAAAGTTAAAAAGCCGACATAATATTAAGTCCATTATACGCTTCTTTTCTATTAGGAAGGTGTTGCTAAAATGTTAGCCTTCCTCTTTTAGATAAGGTTGCTAGTCCCCTACTACCCTCCAACCAGGCTGGGATCCACTGCTCGGGACCAGTATTTCTCCTTTCGAAACTGAACCTGATCTCTCGGTTGTGTGAGGTAAGTTACATGAAACCCCGGCTACAGTGGTCGGTATATATATATATATATATATATATATATATATATATATATATATATATATATATATATATATATATATATATATATATATATATATATTGTGTGTGTGTGTATTTGTTCGTCTGTGTGTGTGTTTTAGGGAGTATTTATGAATCAATAGTATGATGATATTTTCCTAATTAAAAATAAAATTATGTACACTGCAGACTTCTACTAACGGACATTCTTATAAGTTACGGGGCAATTTAAAATCATTAATATTAATTGTCATTAAAGTTTACTGCCTTATAGGAATACGTACAATTATTTGCATATCTTCTGCAAAAGAACCACTGTTATCGACATGGAAACTGTTGATGTCCAAGTGTTGGTGGTAGGCATTTCCTCTCTGTGTTTGTGAGAGCGATGACAGTGGCTCCTGCTTATCAGGGTGCTGGTTTATGTTAAAAATCTTTCCTTCATCGATGTCCTCCATGCGTCCTTTGGCATTCTGTTCATTATACTTTTCAGAATATTATCACAATATTGGCTGCAGTTATTTTGAGTCTTATTTAAATTAGCCAATTGTAACTTTTTCAGTGATGGATGTTAACTAGAAATGACGTATTTCTATGATGCTGTCATTTCGACAGTTTATAGGTGCAGTTTTTCCCGAGCTTACAAATGCTAAGTATGTCATGGGAAATGTCATGTGCTACGGACCACAGGGACCGATAACACATGGAATTAATGAAAATCTGGATTTGACATTGATGCCCACTCGTGGTCGTACATGTTTAAAGAGAAAGTTCAGGTTTACTGGGTAATCTATTTACTAGGTTGTGATACTTTAGGGCGTAGGCCCATGAGATGATTACTTTACTTGGATGAAAGTATACAATAGAGAACAATAACACGGGGTTTATTGACAAGGTTTAACAAATAACCAATATGAACATTGGTATAAAACAGAATAGCAAATACATCTGTGGCGCAATTAAGTAGGCCCTTTTGGGCTTTGGCAGGTGTGTTAGGATCCAAGTTGGGGCCACATGGCAGGGTTGCACAAACAGCTCTCCTGTAGTGGGTAGAGAGGTAACCTAGGTTAGTGGATGGTCGTGCACAGAAACAGTCCCCTAATTGCCTCTGTTTTACTGTTGGTGCAAGGGACTTGGAAACATGAGCACAACGGCCACTGAAATAATTAATTTTATTCAAACGCTAACAGTGCAGCGCACCATTGCTACAGCGAGTTACTTTACTTGAGAATTTACCATTTGAATCCTTGATAAAGATCACGGACGTTGTTGGGGGGAGGGGTTATTGAAGAATAAAGTAAACTCGAATGAGAAAAAGCTTTCTTGCTAAGTCAGAGAAACAGATTTAAAGATTAGCGAGGCTCCAAATCCCAGAATACACCTTACCTTGGTTAAATAAATTCTAGTCCTTTAGAAATGAGATCCACTGGATTGGAATTCCTGATTAGGCCTCCCTGATCTTAGAAAGCGCTCCCACGTCAGTTGTGGGATAGAGGGAGACGGCGATATATGTCTGACCTTTGACGGGTCGGTCACTTGAAGCAGGTAGGCTCTCTTGTTTGTTGTTGAAGATTAAGCCAGCACAATGCAGGCACCGGCTCTTGCTCTCGGAGCATAGATGTGTGTTGTAAAGAGACTAAAATAGGTTGTTATAAAAGAAAGGAAGAAAAGGACAGGCAGGGTCACACGCCCTTTTAAACCTTGTGGTACCCATCAACTGGAGAAAAAGTTCGACAGCAGAAAGATCTGGTTGAGTCGTAAAGGACCAGGAAAGAAAATGGAAAAATTATAGATCGAGAGACAGTGTGAGAATCTAAGGGGGATTCTCAGAAGATTTCACTTACTCAGGAAAAACGAAAATTTTAATGTGAGATTCAAAGAAGCAGCTGTTATTCAAAGCGAACAGCAGCTGCTTTAGGCCGAGGTTTATGGATGAGGTGGGGTTGTATGTATTCTAGTAGGGTTCGTCTGTCGACAGGCTTTCCTGTGAGTTTCTCGAAGAGAAGGACACTACCTTCAGTTGTGACAGTTATGCAACTGTCACTGCCTGTTGTGGCACTCTCTCTGCCAGCACTGTCTGGAACATCGGGGGAGGAAGGAGATGGGTGTGAGGAACAGTTGAGGGAAGGGAGAGGTTCAGGTTTGGGTGGTGGAAGGGGGTTTGGATGAGAAGGAAAGGGAGGTGTAGGCACAGTTTCTCGTGGCTTTGGAGTGTAGCCGACCTTTCTTCTTGGAGTCCGACGCCGCTTCCGTGGTCTGGGTGGTGGGTACTGCTGTGGTGTTATTAGTGGTGATTACTGTGGTTCCGTTCTCGTCGCTTCCGCTTGCTGTTCCGGCTTAGGAGTCGGCCCTGTCGGTCTCGAAGGTGGAAGAGTGCCCTTCACCGTTGCCACTCTCTCCAGCCTGGTACTGCAGTGCTTGTTCCATGCGTAGTGTTGACAGGAACAGTTGGGGCACTTGTTGACAACTGCTTCTCCCCTCTTGTAGGCATCGAGGCAGCCTCTTTTTATGCTAGTCTTGGCCGCCGCCAGCGCCCCCCATGGTGGCTTGGTGTACCTGGGGATAAGAGTCTCGCCAGTACTTTGACCTTTGGAGATAGTATTGAGAAGGATAGCATTAGGATTCTCAAATAACATCTTCTAGGGAGATGGATCCATGGTTCTTTTCGTCCTCTGGTTTAATTCTTGGTGCACATTTTAAGATGCACTCGGGCTCCTTGCTTTTTAAAAGGAAAGCATAAAAGGTGAGCTGAATGGACCGGAATCCATAAGACATGCAACAGAGGTTCGTGTGAACTTTTTTGTGCGTAAATTTATTTTGCATGACAGTCTGTTTTGTAGGTAGGACATTTTATTGTGGTGATAGGAAGTACACACCCTACGTATATATACTGATCTTAGCTGTTTTGGTGCCCTCTACAACTCGAATCTTTCCCTGTCCTGGGTGACACAAGCATTTGGGACAGGATTTTGACTGTCGGCATCTTCATTATTCCCTTCATCCCCATTATTTGGATCACATAGGCAAGGAAAATAACATTCAGGTTTGAAAGCAGACGGCACTTAGCAACTCTTATCGATAGCTGAGGAAAGCCAAGCTGTTGTTTTAGCTCTCGGAAGAGTGCCGTCTGTTTTCAAACCTGAATGTTTATATATATATATATATATATATATATATATATATATATATATATATATATATATATATATATATATATGTATATATATATGTATATATATATATATATATATATATATATATATATATATATATATATATATATATATATATATATATATATATATATATATATATATATATATTCCATCATCGACATCACTTTTGATTTTTACTCTTTTTACTTTTTGTTTGCTTCTTTGATCTCTCTAAAATCTTGTTAACTGGTTATGTCTGTAGCAGCCATATTGTTCCTGGTCCAATGTTCAGGTGTACATGCATCAGTTATATCATGTGTGTTTTTGTTTTTATTACTTATGCTGGTGTTCTCGTTTTGTTTAATTAAAATGTGTTCCCTTGCCTCTTGCATTTTCACTGTTTTGTTATATATATATATATATATATATATATATATATATATATATATATATATATACATATATATATATATATATATATATATATATATATATATATATATATATATATATATATATATATATATATATATATATATATGTACATATATATATATATATATATATATATATATATATATATATATACATATATATATATATATATATATATATATATATATATATATATATATATATATATATATATATATATGTGTGTGTGTGTGTGTGTGTGTGTGTGTGTTAGTGTGTGTGTATGTGTGCGTGTGGGTGTGTGTGTTTATATCGTGAACGTGTTTCATGTAAATTTACGTAAAAAGACGTAGGAATGACAAGATTATTTTTTATACATTCATTAATCAGTAACGTTGTGGAGACCTGCTATCATTACTCATACATTTTTTAAACTAAAATAGTCGAAATTATTGGTAATATCTTGATCAATACTTCTTTGTAACATGTCAGGTACAGGAATATGAGGAAAACTATTGCCCCAATATTGTTTAATTTCATTTGGTTGGTGGGGAGGGGGGGAGCGGGAGTTGAGGCGTTACCCTTTTCAAGTTTGCTGTAAAAATTCTGAATTCATTGCCAGTTTGAATAAGAAATATCCTTTTTCAGCTTATGGAAAATTGGATGCTAATGTGTATCAAAATGGTTCTCGTCTGTGTGGCAGAAAAGATAGAAAATAAAATTATAAAGCATTTGGAGATCCTCTTTGCTTTAGCCTTTTTTATTGTCTCAATATTCAAATGACCCTCGAGCGCGTGTGGTGTGTGTGCGTTGTATGTGTGTGAGAGAGAGTGTGTGCGTTGTATGTGAGAGAGAGAGAGAGAGAGAGAGAGAGAGAGAGAGAGAGAGAGAGAGAGAGAGAGAGAGAGAGATGTCCGTTCAAAGGAAGACAAATATTCTTTTATTTGATGATAATTTGTACGTACTTAATTTGATAATACATGAAGCGTGCTGCGCACGGCTCTTTCTGAACGACTTTTTTGTCAGAGAGAGAGAGAGAGAGAGAGAGAGAGAGAGAGAGAGAGAGAGAGAGAGAGAGATGGAAAATACATGAATTTTGTCGAAAGACCGCGATCTGATTCGAAATAACGATGTCGAAGGAAAGACTTAAAATGAACTCCTTATCTCTCAAAGAAAACAAAAGAAAAACAAATAGATAAAAAGCCCTGTGAGAGCGATAGTCTGCGCGAAAGAAGTCTCAGCCTAACACGAAGGGCTTTTGGGAACGTTGGTAAAAGACTGTTTAAAACGGAGGAGAGAGAGAGAGAGAGAGAGAGAGAGAGAGAGAGAGAGAGAGAGAGAGAGAGATTTGTCGTGTGAAGATGCTCGCCGGAGAAAGCTTTGCTGCGGAAAAAAGAAAGAAAAACTCGTGGTTTTTTCCCACAGTGGATAAAGTGGGAGTGCCTTGGAAGCAGCTCTGGAGGAGTATAATACATGATAAGGATTCTGGTTCTTTTTGGCGATGGGATAAGCTGTGATTAGCAGATTACACTGAATTGTGTTGGATGAGGGATTATGAGTTGAGGTGAAGGATTTATGACGTTGGTCTGTTATAATTGGAAATCGGGAATAGTTAAAAGCTAATCTCTTGATAAGGGATCGATATGAAAACCGGTACTATAATATTTTAGAAAAGCCGCTGTAGAGTTATAATGCGACCTGAGGATGATACACTGCGCTGTTATTACTAAAAAATAAAAAACTCCTGAAAAAGTCAGTTACCGGCCAATGCCTGCAGCTATCCTGAAAAATGAACGTGATTGTAATAAAGGGGTCAGGGAAAGAAATACAGGCTCAGAACATGACTGCATTGCTAATGATCGTATAAATGTATTTTTTTTTTCAAATTATAGAATGAAACCGTTATTGAATCATATATTCATATGGGAATGACAAGGGTAAGGTCTCTCAAGACTTATGACCGAAATCTGGGATGAAAAATGGAATTAGTTTTTAAAACATAATAACTGAACTTCATTTTGAGGTGAAGTGGACTCCTTCAGACTGATCCAGGAAACAAGAAAATTGCCTTAGTAAAAACTTTTTCCCACTTTGATTACGTTAAACAGTATGAGAAAGAGGAAAAAAAGAGGGGGGGAGACTAAAGTTTCTTAGTTTCAGTAAAGAATCAAAAGGAAAAACCCTAAACCCTTATTTCCATTAAGCTTCTTCTCATTCTGAAAATTATATCATTCTTAGAGAGAGAGAGAGAGAGAGAGAGAGAGAGAGAGGGAGAGGGAGAGGGGGACAGGCGGGTGGTGGGAAGATTTGATGTTAGAAAAGTAACCTAAGTTTAGGAGAGGGATATTGGATGGGAGAGGATGTGATGACGTAAGAGGAACGCGTGTTATCGCATCTGGACAAGTTATCCCAGTCCGGAAGATGTCGGACAGGGCTGGCTATCAATCATAAAAAGGAGGAAAACCATGAATCGGGAAGGAGGAGGTGGAGGAAGTGAATAAAGGAAGACTGGTCGAAGAGGGGAAGGGAGTTTGGAAGATATCAAGTTAAAATGGTGGATTGGAAAAAGAAACTGCCTACGTCGCATGAGCAGCTGTGAGGTTGAAGTGCTTGTGCGAAGTTTGCACGAGTATATCAGTATTCAGGGGAACATTTAGATGACTCTAAGAATCTACTGAGACAAGAAAAGAACTTGATTGTTTCTTGTGAGTTAATTGCAAACATTAAAAAATGATAGCATCTTAAAACTCTTGATATTCGCCTAAGGGGTATCTGACATATCTGTAGAGGTGATTGTACTGAGATAAGGGCACATGGTTCTTATTCAGTCAGTTGTCGTATCCTCTGCAGAACTTTTTATGGTGGAAAGTAAATTATTAACAGCATGGTGTTCTCTGCTTATATTTATGCTACGCTTGATTTAAGCAGAAAATAATATACGGCTCTAAAATACGATCTTCTGGAATAAAAGTCATTCCAGTCCGCTTGCCTATGAATGCAAGTCAATAAACCAATAAATCTGACTTTACTTTGATGAAGAATTTGCTACGTTTGAGGCAGTAGACTTCGATGATATCCGAGGGAGCTTTTCCTTCCTTGGAAAATAGGTGTTGTCTTAAAGATAGCCTCTAGGAATGAGAGAAGCCCAGGCAGAGGGGAAATTGAAGGTTTTTAGAGAAAGAATTTTAAATAACGTGAAGCATGAATTCTCATTGTCGTAAGCGACTTCATTAGTATCTGTTTAGAACTGAAGAATGAGTAGATTTGTGAATTTTATTCCAATGATTCTGAATTAAACATATTTTACCTAGCCTGACTTCAGATGGGAAGTATGTTACGTAAACTCAAAGACTTGAAGAGAATGGCTCTCAACAGCCCAGATAACCCCGCAATCCTCCAAGCTCGGACAAAGAAGAAGCAACTCTTCCTTTTCTGCGACCCAAATCTATACTCCTACGCGCTTTTGTGTCGGGTCCTCCTCCAACTAGTATCATCCTTTGAAGAGAATGTTCTGTTGTGAAGATAAAGATGAACATTTATGATAGACACATTGAAGTGTCAGTGTATGAAAAAGTAATGAATGATTATAAGTTTTGCCTCGAGGTTTTCAGTAACTGGGTTGAAGAAACAAACATACACAGCTTTAGCAACAGGAAATAAAATACTAAAGTAATACAATTGCTCTTACTAGACCACATAGGGGGTTCAAGTCGTGCCTTGGGTTCTTAGCAAGTTCGCTGTAGCTTCTGCGAGATGTATATTTTGTAACAGTCTGTTACTTTTCTTTGTTGAATATAGCTCCCTCTCTCCCTCGTCGCGACATGTACTTCTAAACTAACGTACAAAACGAATTCAAATAGGTAATGCAATTGATTATATGGTACTTGTGACCGAAGTTATATTAACTGCTGATAGAAGAATTCAGGTTTTTTCTTGAAAGTCAGTGAAATGCGTTGTAGCCCCATATAAAGTTATTTCTCTTTATTTGACATAGTAATGAACATCATTACAAACTGGTAAACTTTAGAGCATTAATGATTTATCGTAGCAATAGATATATTTTTATTGATTTATCTGGAAATAAGAAGAAAGTATCTTTGCTTCTCTCAAACAGACATTCCTTTCATCCATACATAGTTGCCCACTAAGTTAAGTTAAGTATACCTTAGTTTTACCAGACCACTGAGCTGATTAACAGCTCTCCTAGGGCTGGCCCGAAGGATTAGACTTATTTTACGTGGCTAAGAACCAACTGGTTACTTAGCAACGGGACCTACAGCTTATTGTGGAATCCGAACCACATTATAGCGAGAAATGAATTTCTATCACCAGAAATAAATTCCTCTAATTCTTCATTAGCCGGCCGGAGACTCTAACTCGGGTCTAGCAAGTGCTAGCCCATAACTCTACCGACTCGCCCAACGAGGAACTTCTGTGTCCTTCAAAAGCAGCTGGAGAGAAATATTATGACTGGATTCATTCATAATGTGATGCATTGATTCGACAGTAAAGGAAAACCGAGTATGCCAAAAGTCTTTGAACCAGGAACATCCATAATTCAAATAGATTTCTTCTTCGGAAGTCAGTATATTTTGTCTTCATTTTATCAGGCAGTTTGTGCCAGGGTTCCAGTGTGAATAAACTTCAGGTTTTGGAATTGAATGTATTATTTTGAAAAGTGTATGAATAGTCTGTATTTTACTGAAATCTATATTTTTTTCTGTCTCCTTCTGCCTCCGTCTTTATCAGTAGCATTAAAAAATTGCAGCTTTCCTAATCAGCCACCTCTTATTCCTTTTCTCCTGAATAGGATTGACTTGAATGCTCCCGAGGTCATTTATTTAGTACTGAGACGTTTCATTCAAGGCCAGAAATTTAGGCAACGAAGTCCCTCCAGCCTCGGGTGGTTCCTCATATCAGGATGATGCACTACGAATGTAACGTTCTCGTTACTTTACGTTAATCTCTTTTACCTACTAGGTTCGCCATGTGATAGCAATATTTTAATATCTTTTGTGAGTAATTGATTTGGAATACGTACTGTACATCAACTTTGGACATATCACATCGAAATAGGTGACGAGAACGCACATTTCCTAAGTCTCTTTATTCGAAACCGAGTATTGGTATTGTGATGAATGAAAACTGCAGTTTTTAATTTACCAGAAACATTTGTACTGTAGGTGTTTGGCTAATTTTTTTTATACGTCATTCCGTCTAAGAATTTAAAAAATAAATCTTGAAAAGCACCGTCTCTCCCACGTGTTGTTTATCAGACAATCGCCACGAAAATCGTTTTGCTCGGAAAAACATGATTACTGTAACATCTGAAGTTCTGCCAGCATAAGATGAGGATGCTTTACGCGTCTCCCAACATGTGGAATGTCGTCTGTTGTAATACAAGCAAAAACAATATTGGTATATATTTCATCACGATATTGCATGCGGATTTGCAGTAATAGTTTATTTTGCTGTTAATACTAGTAACATTTGCGTAAAAGGTCGTAGAGAAGCATCGCGATGACTGTGTGAAGAAAATTAGTGGCCAGAAACATTAGTAATGACGGTACCTGTACTAGTCTTTATGAGGTCTAGTAGAATTATTAGTGAGATTTTAGATGTCAGTGATGATCTCATCATTTCTTTTGTTTTCCTTGGCTTTTATCTTCATATATATATATATATATATATATATATATATATATATATATATATATATATATATATATATATATATATATATATATATATATATATTCTTACGCTCTGAGGCCGGTTGGAAGAGTTAAATTGGATTTTTTTAATGTAATTTGCCTTAGGGGCCAACACCTAGCACTCAAAACGTAAGCAATAAATGTAATTACTAAGATGACTTACCTTGATATCACATCTATTCAACAGGGAGGGGGAAATGTCGCCTTTCAAACCAGTCACGTAACTTTAAATTGAATTTATCCACAAGTTGACCAATCAGAAAAGTAGTATGAATTGGCCGACTGAGCAGCAAACAAGGCACATGCAATGGGCTTAATAAAAGTAAGACTTTACGTAGCAAATAAACAAATCTAGAAAGGGCTACAGTCCTGAAAGAGTTTGACATGCAAATGGGAACCACCGCTGTTAAGAATGGCTGATAATTATTAGTTTTTTAGCGCAATATGAGTGCAGGCAGGGCCGATCACGTGCCCTGGACCGCTGGGAGTCAGAAGACTCTTGCACATAGCAAGATGGCAGTTTAACGTCTAAGGCTATTTGGTTCACAAGGGCAGGGGCAGAACACTCGAAGAGCCAGATAACAGGATTCTGGAAAGGAATTCCAGGTTAGCATTCAGACCTAATGACTTTCTCTCACATAAAATTACTTATTCACGATGGGGGAAATTATCAATTGGGTTTAATTAGCACATGGTAACACTATGGTGGGAATGCTGTAATTATTATCACAAAACAAATGTAATTTAAACTTGGAACAAGTCGTGAGGGCAAATGTGTGTGCTAGGTGGTGGGAAACAAAGGGGCTTTGTTTTAGGAGAATGAAAGGTTGGAAATACTGAAAATGGAGAGAAATTCACGAGAATGGAAAGAATCTGGCATTAATTGCAACTTCAAGACATACCTTACTGCATCTATTCATGGAGCTCGCTTGCAAAAGATGACTTTTGGCTGCAGAAGTCCCAACACATGGCCAGTATGAGAGGGAAAGACAGCACCAGCTTCGTGCTTTGGTGGTCAGTAATGGAGTGACGAGCGAGGTCGCTATCCATTCCCATTCGATTTCTAGCGCTGGGCAGACAACGGTCGATCTGGAAGAAGCAGTAACAGCCAGCACAAAGGTCGAAGGGAAATAGGTCTTATAGCTAAGGCTACTAGGGTCAGCATAGCAGCCCAATTACAATCTTGACTAGTCTTTCTGCCCCTGACCGCTTTCTGTCCCCCAAAATCGTACGATGCTATGGTTAAGACGTCGGCATTGCCCCCCAAAATCATACGATATGGGGTAGGATGTCTATATAGATCCACCCGCTAGTGGAGTCTCCTCCAGCCGCCATTAAATTTGATTTCCTAGCTAACGGGCTGAAGGGACGAATTTTCTAAATATGTGAATATATATATATATATATATATATATATATATATATATATATATATATATATATATATATATATATATATATATATATTTATATTTATATATATATATATGTGTGTTTGTGTGTGTGTGACATGTAAACTGATTAACTGACTGAACTTGTACCATTCAAAATACCGTCTTGTTTCTTTCAATTTTACCCAGGGGCGTGATCGAAAATATTTCTAGAATTATTTGTCTGTGCTGATGGTCAGAAATGTTTCTTCTTCTTCTTCTTCTTCCTCTATTATTATTATTATTATTATTATTATTATTATTATTATTATTATTATTATTATTATTATTATTATTATTATTATTATTATTATTATGCTCTCTTAAACTAAAAAAGTGCTCGTTTAACAGGTAAACCAAGAGACAGGGAATAAAATTCTGTATCTGAACATGCATTTGGCCATCATTTTGGTCAGACTTGGCTCCGCATTTTGTCCACCCCGTGCATGATGTTAGATTAATTTAATGGTAATGTAATTTACTTAAGTACATGAGCTATTTCATTAAATGGATACCTTCCGCGAGTTTGCATGATAAAGCGCCGTTTTTATAAAAATAACAGCCCTTTCAGCTCAGTAAAGCCCCTACTCCAACACCTTTCTCCCAATAATGGAATGGAAGCGACGATCAGCAGTTTGAAATGGTCGGTGATTTCGGTGGGGAGAAACTCTCATCAGAATGTGTTTTATGATTTGATCACATATTGAATGGCACTCGTATTTGTGCGCCATACCAGTAAATAAGTAAATCAGGCAGTGAATTTATGCGCCTTACCGATATCAGGTTTGCCAAAACATTGACCTGTTACAGCTAATTTCCCCTCTCCTTGTTGCTGCTGTAGGGGTCATCATTGCTCGCCTCTGTATCGTGTAATACAAGTATTCTCCAAAATATAGTCTCTCTCTCTCTCTCTCTCTCTCTCTCTCTCTCTCTGCTATAGCTAATTTCCCTTTTCTCGTTGCTGTTGTATGGTTCTTCATTGCTTGTATCACGTAATACAAGTATTCTCCAAAATACTCTCTCTCTCTCTCTCTCTCTCTCTCTCTCTCTCTCTCTCTCTCCTACAGCTAATTTCCCCTATCCTTGTTCCTGTTATAGGGTTCATCGTTGCTTACCTTAGTAGGCTACAGTATAACGTAATACAAGTATTCTCCAAATTATGGTCTCTCTCTCTCTCTCTCTCTCTCTCTCTCTCTCTCTCTCTCTCTCTCTCTCTCTCTCTCTCTCTCTGTTGTCTTTTTGCTGCTTAATCCAGCGAAATACTCTTCATTGTTTTGCTGGTTGTTGTGTGTTTGTTTCTATGTGCGTCTTGTTTGTTGAAGAGGAAAAATGGTTCAAAAGTTAAAATTGAGCAGGAATAAAAATTTTTCGTTCCTTTGAAATCTGGTTCTCATACTAATGGACAGCTCGTTTTACAATACTAGCTCACTTATCTGTAAATTTATTTGTGAAATGGACTGTCAAAAAGGAATATGGGGAATATACCTCGTGCATGAATGGTGAATTTGTTACTGGAAAGTAAACACACAGACACACACACACACACACACACACACATATATATATATATATATATATATATATATATATATATATATATATATATATATATATATATATATATATATATATATATATATATATATATATAGTATATATAATATATATATATATATATATATATATATATATATATATATATATATATATATATATATATATACAGTATATATATATACATACACACATACATACACACTTCATAAACCATTCTGATGCCAGTTTATTTTCCGCGTGTCTATGGTGGTTAAACAAGTGTTTGTAAATTAGTTCATTGCTGGCTAGTCTTCTCGCCTTACAGCTTTTACTTTTTTGCTACCTTAATATAATAATATGGTATTATAAACAATTAACCTAGGTTCTTGTGTAAATCTACAGTTGAAGCTTATAACATGGTTTATTTAAATATAATCTGTTATCTGTTTTTTGGCAGATTTATCGTTTAAAGCTATTAATTTTGGCTATTAATAATGATATCTTTGTGTGCATATTCTTCTTTTATGGGTATAACTGTGTTTTTCTTTCCATAGATTTTTTTTAGATAGCTGAATTCTACATGTGATTTTACTTTCTCTTCAAATTTTGTAGAGTTAATCTTTATGACTCTCTGATACTCCTTTTTGTAGTGAGGGTATATCTCAGGTTTTTACTGTATCTGTATTTCTGCGTACAAGCATTTTAAGAACCGTTTCTTGAGTTTTCAACATAACTCACTCGTTATGTTGTTTATGCAAAGACCTTTTTCGTATATTTTTGATAGCCACGATGGTTGCTTGAATTGATATCGTCACACGTTTGGAGGCGCCCATCACCAAAATTTTTGTATGTGGCAAATATCTGTATGTATTAAATACAATAAATCCTAGCCTTTCTTCGTACTGGTAGCTTAGCGGCAACTTCATTTTAGTAGCGTTAGTGCATTCGAATACTACCACGAAAAGGCGAGTTTGTTCCTTATTTTGTTACTCCCTCATTTTCAAGTCTTTATTCATTGGAAAGCGTAGCTAAGAGCATGAAGAAATTATCAATAATATATATCTGGTGAATGTGAACAGCAGAAGCAGCAGACTTCAACCTACTAAGCTAAAAACTTTAAGGTTGTGATGGTTAGGCTGGGTTTGTTTCTGTTCTAGTGGGATAAATCTCAAATCCAGAGGCAAATTCTTATTCGACGGTACAAAAAAAAAAAAACTATTTTTTTTATCATCATTCCTGTGATAGTTGTTGGGAAGTTTTGCGGCTTTTCCATCGATTTATTTTTTTTAAGTTTTCTTTGAGAGTATTTCGGTAAAAAAGTCTGTTATAAACAATATGTATTGTGCAGTTGGGAAAGAGTACGATGGTAAAGGGATCGGGTATCAGCGATTACCCGAAGCACTCTTAGACTGATGGAATAATTAAGAGAGTGATTGCTTACTGTTGCGAGAAGAAGTGTATCTTATACACCTGAATACACCGTTAAAGTGATTCATTGCAAGGAATAAATTGCTCTTCATAATACACTAGAACATAGATTTTCCTGTTTATTGAAAATTCCTCTCCCTGTATTATTATAGTATTGTGATGACGAAATGTACTTGTACGCAGGGTATGTTTTGGCAGTGCAAAATCATGAGATTGTTATTATTATTATTATTATTACTTTTTTTTGTCTATCTTAGTCATCTTATTTGACTGGGTGGTATTTATAGTGTGGGGTTCCGGGTTGCATCCTACCTCCTTTGGAGTCCTTCTCTTTTCTCACTGTGTACGCTGTTTTTAATAGCACGCTATTCTGCATGAGTCCTGGAGCTACTTCGGCATCTAGTTTTTCCAGGTTCCTTTCCAGGGATCTTGGGATCGAGCCTAGTGTTCCTATGATTATGGGTACAATTTCCACTGGCATATCGCATATCCTTTTTATTTCGATTTTCAGGTCTTGATACTTATCAATTTTTTCTTTCTTTCTCATCTACTCTGGCGTCCCATGGTACTGCGACATCAGTGAGCGATACTTTCTTCTTGATTTTGTCAATCATCGTCAAGTCTGGTCTATTGGCACGTATCACCCTATCCGTTCTGATAGTCCCGGATCTTTGTCTGATCGTTTTCTATCACTCTCTCAGGTTGGTGTTCTTACCACGTATTACTGCGAGTTAGCTGGTGTTTCTTGCACAGGCTCCAGGGAGGGCTTTTGCTTCTGAATCGTGCCTTTTTTTATACTTGTTCTGTGCAAGCGCGTGACATTCGCTTGCTATGCGGTGTATGGTCTCGTATTTCATATTGCACTTCTTGCTTGTGGGTGAGATGTTATTTCTATCTATTGTTCTTTGGAGATGTCAGGTTCTTAGGGCCTGATTGTGCCGCTGTTAGCATCCCTTCTGTTTCCTTCTTGAGTTTTCCCCTCTGTAGCCTTTGCCATGCTTCGTTGCTGGCCAGTTCTTTAGTCTTTCTCATGTACTGCCCATGCATTGTTTTGCTGTGCCATTTCTCTGTTCTGCTTTTCATTCTCCTATCTCTGAATATTTCTGGGACTTCGTCTACTTTTACCAGTCTTTCTTCCCATGCACTCCTCAACCACTCGTCTTCACTGGTTTTCAGGTATTGCCCCAGTGCTCTGCTCTCGATGTTTACGTAGTCCTCTATGCTTGGTAAACTTCTCCCTCCTTCCTTTCGTGTTATGTATAGTCTGTCTGTATTTGCTCTTGGGTGTAGTGCTTTGAGTATTGTCATATGTTTCCTGACTTTCTGGTCTGTGCAAGTTCAGCCTTCGTCCACTCCACTACTCCCACGCTGTAATAAATTATTTTTGTCTTTACTCTT
>NC_089768.1:5252500-5275000 GCF_040412425.1 Macrobrachium rosenbergii | reverse complement strand
AACATTTCCATCAGTTTTTACATTTCAATCTTGTAGCTTCTCTCTTGCTTAAGAATTACCCGATTCGCTCTTGCCCCACTAATAATTCTTTTGAGTCCTCGCTAGCGATTTCTTAGTTATTTAATATTTCCACTACCTATACACAGATTTTCATCTTTCCCATTACATCTTACTGAAATTTCATAATGTTAAGCCAGTGCCCGAATGTTCTTTTATCTATTGAGTACATCCTCTTCCAGAGACTACAGATTCCTTTAGGCTGAAAAACATGGTAGTTTTTACATTTTAAATCATTCCCCGTAAAGTCTTTCTTGTCACTGATGATGATGCTGTATCCGCACAGTGACCAGACGCGTAGTCCACTTGTATTTATATCTGTGTGCTGGGTACTTTTAATCCTATAATCGCCTAGCTCCTTCTGTGTGACCCCCCACCCCCTCGTGACCTTGGCCTTTCTCTGCCCGCTTCTTCTTCCAGGTGCTCGTTTTCCGTGCGTCCTCTTACAGCTGGACTACGCATCTGGTCACTGATTATCCCACATAGAGAAAGCTACCAAAGGTTCAGGGCAATGTAGTGGCCAGTCAGTTACACTGTCGCCTTCACATTCTTAAGCAGGAACCGAAATTGACCACAAAACTTGGATAAATATAGTACTTGGTTAAAAATTGTATGATCTAATAGAGGAAGAGCCAGCTCTTGCATCTGCCACCAAAACAGAACTGCCTTTCACTGAATGTATTCATGTATACAAAGTTCAAGGTATATTTACATTCTAAAGTTGTTATCGTATTAAATGCTTAAGTATGAAAATATCGGTAGGAAATTTCCATGGAAATATACATATGTTAGAAAATAAAAATTTTCTATACGTTTTTGTAGGTTTGTTCTTTCTTTCTCATAAAACTACGTTGGATGTTTTGTCTCTAATAGACTCTCTCATAGCTCGGATAGCTTTGTCTTTCTTTCTTGAAAAGGAACTCACGATTGCCATAAATTGTCAGTTACTCAGTGACAATCTTCACAAAAGATTATGCAACGAATTCATAATTCAACCAAATAATACAGATGTACTTTTAATATGACTAACACAAAAATGGCAGTACGGGAAGTGTGATCTAAATTCCTCTCCGCCTTGTTTTGGCTGTTTCTGCTTCTGTCATTAAAATGCTTCCTAAACAATTGGCTCAAGTACCACTTGGCACTTTGTTTTAGATTTGCCTGTATCGTCACTAGTAATTGATATAATATTCACAATTCCACTTTTAAAAATTTTTTAATTTCTCTAATAATTCAAACTAAAGAGTTATAAAACTGTTTTATTCTTTACAGCTAGCAAAGCCTATGAATCTTAAGTTCTTGTTTCAAAGTGGACACTGTACATTACTGAATGCAATAAGTATTGAATCTATGGAACTCAAACCATTTATTTTCCCTGATGCCCTAAACAGTGAATAAAGCACAGCACAAGGGCTACCCCATAAGACAATGGACGAGAAAGGTCATGATACAGCCAAAGACTTAATTGGCCCAGCCTTCGATAACTGACTGCTCTCCAACAGATTCTGACACATTGTTAGTGCTCTAGTAACTGGCCCCTATATAATTTCAAACCACTGCACTGGAATGTATTTCTTGATTTAAGAGCCTATCAGAAATCGTGCCGATTCTGTAGCATGTGCAGTGCTATCCCTTATTTCACAGGTTCGAAATGCATAGATAGAATAGTGTTCTGTACATTTGTTTACAGTATGTATCAAGAAATTGTTATCTCCAATGAATGAAGATATGTGATGTAAATGTGTCGCTTACGAAGGCAAAAGCAGAGAAATTGCAGCTTCTAAATAGTTTATTGATAAATAAATAGTTAACGCTTTCCTTTGCATCATAATAATGATATATGAAATATTTTTGTAAATTAATTCGTATTTTGAATTTTCCACGTCATGAAAGTTATGAATTTGTAAAAAAAGAATTACCCATTATACACATATCAATGAGCAAGTAGCATACGAACTTCAGAGTTCGTGGTTGAAAACTTTTGCTATACGAGTATCTGTAGTTATGTCATTATGACATAGCTTCTTTCTCGGAAAACCTTTTGGAATTTGAACTCTTGTACTCAGAATTTCTGCTCAATAATGAAATTCATTTTCCCTTTTCATCTAAATATGATGTTATATGTAATAACAGTACTAAGATTGTTCAACTTGTTGTTACCTACAGACTTCAAGGAATTTTTCATGTATAAAGGAGAGTCATCCACTTTCTTAAAATTAACCCCATGATGTTAGTAATAACACTCACTGTTTTCACCATTGAAATTTTGCTGCAAACGTTCAAAATCCGATAGAAAAAGCTCCAATAATTGTGTTCTTGCCGAGCCGCTCTAAAATGATGATAGCTAAAGTAATATCTGCCCTCGCAACCGGGTGCTTCTCGCAAGGAAAAGAGAAATGCGGCAAGTAGAGAGAAGAAAGGCTGTGGAATCCAATTCGGAATTACCATATCGAGAGAGGACATGCTGGAGTCTCTTCCTCTCGCGCTATATACCTCGTAAGTTTGCGGAACTCTTTATAGTTGCGAAGCGTTCGTTGCGCCTTCAGCTGGGGCGCTAAGTTAAGTATATCTTAGTTTAACCAGACCACTGACCTGATTAACAGCTCTTCTAGAGAGGGCTGGCCCGAAGGATTAGATTTATTTTACGTGGCTAAGAACCAACTGGTTACCTAGAACGGGACGTACAGATTATTGTGGAATCCGAACCACATTATGACGAGGAATGAATTTCTATCACCAGAAATAAATTCCTCTAATTCTTCATTGGCCGGTCGGAGAGTCGAACGCTGGGCCAACAGCGTGCTAGCCGGGAGCTCTACCCACCCTCCCAGTGAAGAACTCAGTTGGGGCGCAAAGTGAATGGTTTCTACTATTCCGTGAAGGCTTGGATATAGAATGTTTTATAAATGCATTTCCCCTAACAAAGGTGGCTCTAGAGTAAGAGAGAGAAAAACACGACGATTATTTAATCTTTCATAATAGCGTAATCTTGTTGAACTCCCAGCCCAAAAATCTCTCAAACATTAGTCGCATAGTGGACCTAAACAGCTCGTATCGACTTGCAATCACTATGCCATTCATCTCTGATATGCGCATACTTTCACTTTTCCAATGCATCTTTCACTTCTGACCAGTACTCTCTAGGCCTTTCTCTCCCTGCCTCAAACACTTATGAATTATAAGTTTTTCACAAACATTTTATCCTTTTTATTGTCCACTTACCAACCTATATAAAAAAATTCTTATCCATGTATCCCCTTATTTCTTACACTTTCCGCTCTTGCTGCACCAGAATACGGAATTGGTAATACAAGTACAGCGTGAGTTTAGACAAGGGAAAAGGTGTGTGAAGCAATTGTTCGCAGTGAGACAGCTATATGAGGAGTTCAGAAGTTAAAGGAAAACAAAGGTGCATATGGCATGCATGTGCCTAAAAAAAAGCTTACGAAACAACTATGAAAGATGCACTTTGGATGATGTCCATTATGTATAGCACAGGAGATGAGCTGTTAAAGGTGTTTAAAATGTATCTTGTGGATGTAAAATGTGTGTTAGACTGTGATGAAGTGATGTGAAAGCTTGAAGTACAATAGATACAAAAATTAGAAAATGTTGCAATTGTTGATGCTTGTGTATGATAAAATATTTGACTGGAGATAGTAAAGCTAAATTGCAGAAACTAGTTGTTTCGTAAGGTTTTTTTGGGGGGGCACATGCATGCCACATGAACCTTTGTTTTCCTTTACTTCTGAACTAATATAGCTGTCTCATTGCGAACAATTGTTTCACACGCCTTTATCCTTGTCTAAACTCACGCTGTACGTGTATTACCAATTCTGTATCTATTTTAATTTTGTTTTATAAAAATCCTACCCATGTATGCAGAGTAATGTTATGGCACCATAATTCTTGTCATAAGTTCTATCACCTTGGCTTTCATAGTGAAATAATGATTGATCTCCCCAATTTTTGTAAAATTTTTCTTTCATCTAGACAAGTCACAAAACTGGCCAGCCACTCAGAAATACTCCCACCGCATGACTGCATCATCTCACTTGTAATCCCATCAACTCCTGCTGCCTTTCTGCTCTCCAGCCTATTAATGCCCTTCTTGCCTCCTCTATTGTCACTTCTAGAAGAATTCTCAAATTTATACAAAACCTTTCCTCTCTTGCATCACTCAGCTGTCTCTCTTCTGTTTTCCACATTCAACGTACTGTATGTTACCTTTATTCACTAAGTCAACTCAGGATTGCAATCACTCCAGACTGCATCACTTCATTCATAACAAATATTCCGAGACAAGTATATTCATTAGCCTTTCTGCATTACTCCCACGTGGAACAGCTTCTTCACCCTGAAGTTGTTCTTCACATTCTCTCCTTACCTAGAATAGTTTCCTTATTTCTCATTTTCTTCGTGACTATTCATCAATTTGTACATGGTCTACTCTTTGCACCTCAAATACTGCTTTTATTTGCTCTGTTTACCTTCCTATACCAAGACACTTTTAAGACATCATGATCAAATTTTGCAAATTATTCGTCTTTCCATACTGTATGTATATCCCTAGCTTATTTTATTCTTTCTCTTTGTATAGGCTCTTCTCACCTCATCAACCTGAGTTGTCTTCGTTACATATACAGCCAAATCTTACTTTCCCTCCAACTTAGATAAGCACGTGTACATGATTTATACACACACACACACACACACACACACACACACACACACACATATATATATATATATATATATATATATATATATATATATATATATATATATATATATATATATAGTAAAAAGTGTTATAAAATATATTACTGACAAGCTGGAAAATCACTTTCACAACTAATCAAACAACACCAATATTCTGTGAGAACTGGCCAGATAGCGAATGCATTATTCGTACATATGAGAGATTTAAATCATCCTGTTAACTGGAGAGAAGCAAGATCCTTAGTCCCGTGTAACGACTCATTAAAAGGAATATCATTAAATCTTGTTTTATCAAGTCAAATAATGGAAGTGATCTAAATTATGCCTAGGTTTGTTTAAACTCGATGCCTTTGTAATTAGAAAAGTTGTTGATAAATATAAGCAACAAAATTAGTATTCAGTTTTATACATGTTTTTGGATTTGTATGGCTACATTTCCATATCTCTTATTGTTAAGTCAGTGGTTTTAGTTTGTGACTGCGTGATCCCGGATTATGCTCGATAATTTCTTTGTTTGTTGCCCTTTTGACAATTAACCATCTGGTATTCTTGTTCTCTTTGTTTATCTTGTAACCTTTTCAACTGTGTCTCATTTGTGCCACGAACATGCGTGAATAAACGCGTGAAAGCGCTTGCTGCTGAACTTCTGCCTGTCATTTTCTTTGGTATTGCTTATATCATATATATATATATATAGATATATATATATATATATATATATATATATATATATATATATATATATATATATATATATATATATATATGATATAAGCAAATACCAAAGGAAGATGGCAGCATAAATTCAGTACCAAGCGCTTTAACGCGTTTATTCACGCACTTTTATAAAACACTTTCAACGCCTTTAAAACATAGACTATATGTATATATATATATATATATATATATATATATATATATATATATATATATATATATATATATATATATATATATATATACATATATATATTTATATATATATATATATATATATATATATATATATATATATTATATAAATTTATATATATATATATATATATATATATATATATATATATATATATATATATATATATATATATATATATATATATATATATATATATATTTCTATGTTGTAAAGGCGTTGAAAGTTTTTTGTAAATAGGAAATGGTTGGGGCTAGAAATATGCAAAACGAAGAATGAAAGACAAATGGGGAAGACATGAGTGTTTTGAAAATCTATTCGCCCCTAAGAGGAAAAGGGGAAGTGTCACCACCTCATTGGGATGGAGGTCAGTGTTCCATTAAATAATCTTTTTTTCCCATGACATTGGTTCACACTTCTGCTAATAAGCCCTGGTAAACCACCCACTCAAAAATGTTTACACTTTACGCTTTTTCTAAATAAATGGTTCAGCTTTTTAGATTCGTAGGCTGATGTTCATATTCTTACAAATCTTTGTTTACATAAAACTGAGATCCGATTAAATTTCTTTCTACGGTATTATCAGAATAAATCTATTTTGCGCCTTCCCAGTTCATGTCATGATTGCGTTTAGCAGCATAAAAGAAAATTGTATTTTTCTGCTATTCATATTTGTCGAATGATTTCCAGTTTAACCAGCATAAAAAATGTCACATGACTGACATTAGATACGATTTTTTTTCATGTTATTATTATCCTTAAATGCTATATATACGAGTCAGTCTTTTGTATTATTTGGCGCACTATTCATTTTGCAAGTGAGATGGTAAGTCTTCATTTCTTCTTGTCAGCTTCATTCTCTATTTTTTCATCATTTGTATGTTAATTTATACTGTTACTTTCTGTTGCTGTGTATCACACCTCTTGGTCATATTTTAAAATGCCAAAGACAAACCCGGCCACAAATTAGTCCCTCCGTTTAATTTTCCCTGTGCTGTATATGCAATATATATATATATATATATATATATATATATATATATATATATATATATATATATATATATATATATATATAAATATATATATATATATATATATATATATATATATATATATATATATATATATATATATATAATGTGTATATATATATGAAGTTTCATGGGCCATGGCTCATACAGCATTATACGGAGGCCAACGGTAGCCTTGATTATACGCTGTAAAGAAAACGCGATTACGCTCGTTTTGCTTTCATAATCGTTTAAGGAATCTACATGTGCTACATTGTGAGATCTCGCATCCAAGAAAGACTGAACACGGGATTAGTCTTACGGACCTTAATAAGGTTTATGGTTCCTCAGCCCTTAAGACGTTTATCGGATAGCAGTAAATTGATGTTATCAAAGATCAACTTTAGGTTTCATCATAAACATCAAACTTGATTATACCTCTGTCGGGCTTCTTATTATATTGAAGAATTTCAGTCTGTTAACAAGACACAAATTGGTAAATATGTTATGAAGAGGATCTATTGCAGCCCGAGGAAATATATGTGAGAAGTAGTGTATTTAAAAAGATGAAAATTACAGGAGAGAGAGAGAGAGAGAGAGAGAGAGAGAGAGAGAGAGAGAGAGAGAGAGAGAGAGAGAGAGAGAGAGAGTTAATGAAACGAAAAGATAAATTAAATGAGTTTAGTCTTAGCACAGGATGCGATTATTTGGTATTCTCTCATATTGATGCGATATACGAACGAATCTGTAGATCATAACGGACAGTATTTTGCAGGTCTAAAAGTCATAAATTGCCTTCAGAGTATTCGCAAAGTTTTCCGGTTTATATGCACTTAAACAAGCCAGAAATTTCACATGAAGAAACGCTTTGTATTTTAGGTTAACTTCATTGTAAATAATTTTCGTTTTAGTTTGAGACAAGTACTCCAGCTCATATTTCAAGGAAATTTTTTTTTTAGATATAAATGGATATAATAATTAAGGCTGTGATACATATCTGTAACTCGTTCACTGAAAAGTTTAAGTATTTGTTTAAAACTCATAAAATTTACTGCCTGTCTTATTTACAACTTTGACTGAGCAATGAAGTAGTCTAACGTTTTATCATGTGTGATCATGAAATACTGAAATGAGAGAAATTATTCGATTTGTTTCCAGAAAAATGTATATCAGACATGGTATACTTGGAAACATGCCACCAAATATCAAGAAAACTTGATTGAAGTGTTCGCGTTTCTTTTTCCCTCTGTGAATTGTCGGCCTAGAGAGTATTAAAACCAATCAATACGCTCCAGATTGAAATAAATTAAATATTACGGGCATAAAAGAAAACAATAAAAAACAGTCTGTAAAATCGAGAAAAATTCAACCGCTCTAGTAAATCCGAAAGCAGGAAAAACTAACCTTCCTGAACTCCAATGTCAAAGGGAAGGGGAAGTCGAGATGTATTTGACATTTTAAAGCAAGAAACTTGCCTTCAAGTACGTTAAGTGGATAGGGAGGTATTCCCTAATAATTCATAAATCAACTCTTGTTTTTTTCTTTTAATTAACTGATCCAACAAACCTTACAAAAAAATGAATGTACAGAGATATTACATAAGCTTGGAGAGAGTAAATGAGAGTGCCCCCCAGGCAAGGAGACCCTAGCACCCGTATTGCGTACGCTCTATACAATATGGAATGGCTTGTAGGTCTGTGAATTTTATCCTTACATTCAGATACGGATTATGTTATGGCGTATTGTTATCGCTGTCATTGCAGCAATCAAGGATGCAACCGCTGAAGGGAAGAATCCCATTAAACTTATCGTTTGTTCATTTATGGTTCTTGCCAGATGTGTGCCGCAGCAAAAAAGATGTCCTAAACTTTTGTAACTTACAGACAAAAAAGTTTCAGGGAAAAGATCTTCATTAACTGCAAATTACTCGCAAGTCATGAAACCAGCAACAAGTCGATTAATATCACTTTTCCAATTATTGCTTATCAATATGAAGACTGTACACTTCGTTTCTGGTAATGGAATTCAGCTCTCTCTCTCTCTCTCTCTCTCTCTCTCTCTCTCTCTCTCTCTCTCTCTCTGCATTGGTAAATTAATAGATACATTTATGAATAACCAGGTAACTTGAGTGATTGGTTAATTGATTAATAAATGGGTAAATGATTGATATAAGGGAGCAGATATTTGGTTAAAACGAGTTCGTTGTCTGGAATGGGAATTAGAGCATTTGCATTGTGGGAACCAAATTCTGTACGATTATAAGGAACGTCTATCTTTTGTATTTCTGCTTTGACTACAAAGTGCTATAATTAATTTTTTCTTATTCTAAAATTAAATGTTCGTATAGGCACTCAAAAGAACATTTTTCATTGCATATAGATTTGGTTTCCATTTTCAGCTTTCCTTCCACACTCGGTTTTGATTTCATTTATTAGTTAGCGAGCCGTTTATCATGATGTGATTTATTATGAAAAGTAAATTAAAACGGAGTGATAAATTATTTTATGGCAGGGGTTAAAGGCGGGAAACTCCGCCGGTGGTGCATAGCTTTTGATTTTTAATTTAGTTGTAACATCTATGTTGAAATAGATTTCAAAATAATTTTACAAACACACTTCCGGAAATAGCAATGCTTTGTTTGTTCAAAATAAGCATTACATAACAGTTACGTATAAAAAAAAGCAGAGTTTTGCAAGACTAGATAAAAAAAATTATATTGCAATAAGAAAACTCAACGGAACGTTCAAAATCATTAAGCTAGAGAGGCAACATTCCAATTAAACCATTCAGATATCACAGAACAAGGGAGAACAATTCACAGGGAACGAGAGCGAATTAAAGAATTTTAATTATAAAATTTTTCTCAAGACAGCCTTCTATCGTTCGGAAATACATGAATTTAACGATATTAAGGAGGATGATGCCTTTTAAGTTAAGTATATCTTAGTGTAACCAGACCACTGAGCTGATTAACAGCTCCCCTAGGGCTGGCCCGAAGGATTAGATTTATTTTACGTGGCTAAGAACCAACTGGTTACCTAACAACGGGACCTACAGCTTATTGTGGAATCCGAACCACATTATAGCGAGAAATGAATTTCTATCACCAGAAATAAATTCCTCTTATTCTTCACTGGCCGATCGGAGATTCGAACTCGCGGCCAGCAGAGTGCTAGCTGAGAACAGAGCCCACCTGCCCAACGAAGAACTCATGATGTCTTTTAACTATATGTGGCTGAGAACGGGGAACATAAAATTGCCTTGTAAAGCTAATAATGGAGAGAGAGAGAGAGAGAGAGAGAGAGAGAGAGAGAGAGAGAGAGAGAGAGAGAATAACTGTTATACGGTTCCGCGACGGCGTGGTTAAAGATTCCCTTGTCGATCCCTTTCCCTAAGTAAATTGGTCGGTGTTCGAAAAGTCAGTGGAATTTCTAATGTCTACTGAGGCTATAGAATTGATAGCACAGGGTATATCGATTTAGTAATGATCGTTTAGCTAAGAAGCAAAATCATGCAATGACTCCTCGAGGAGAACTAGGCTCCATTTTGAATGTCTGTGCTCATAGTTAAGTATACCTTAGTTTTACCAGACCACTGAGCTGATTAACAGTTCTCCTAGGGCTGGCCTGAAGGATTAGACTTATTTTATGTGGCTAAGAACCAATTGATTGCCTAGCAACGGGACCTACAGCTTATTGTGGAATCCGAACCACATTATAGCGAGAAATGAATTTCTATCCCCAGAAATGAATTCCTCTAATTCTTCATTAGCCGGACGGAGACTCGAACTCGGGCCTAGTGAGTGCTGTTTAGTTACGCGCAGTGATGCAGGAGGGGTCTTGTCTTAATACTCAGTGCAGTCTGTCGACCGGTGTTCAAGTATTGCTGTCCTGTAACGAAATGAAGGAAACAACCTGGAGCTCCAGAAACTTTTATTCAGCATGGATGACTTCAGTATCACGCCCAAGGGGAAGTGTCGTGAGGCAACAATTGCAAACCTCAGCAGGCCGTATCAGTCACTGGCATTTGCACCGTGCTGTTGGAAGCATTATCTTGGAGAAACAGCACGGCCACTTGCGGTTTTCCCGCGTGTTTCATTTTGATTGTTTTTTCTTCATTGGTTGTAACTCTAAGTTGTAATGGTTCGCATTAATGGCTTGACTCTTTTCCTTGTAAGCTTATGAGGATAATATCCTCAGAATCCCAGGATAATATCCTCAGAATCCCAGGATAATATCCTCAGAATCCCAGAACTCAAAGTAATTGTTGAAAGTTTGTTCATCCCAAAGATCTTAGGCAAAACAATTTGCACCATATCAAAGAGCGATGCCCTGGGTTCAGCAGTCTAATAGCCAGCCAAATGACTCAACGTTCAAAGTCATAAAATGAATGCCATACACCTGTTCGTTAGTGGTTGAATATTCTACACATCCGAAGTGTAGGACAGCCTCTGGACTGTTTTTGACCCGGTTGAACTCAGCAGGCTACTTTTACATTTCAATTACCAAGAATATTTTTTGCCAGTATTGAATCTTGAGATTAGGTTTACTGTTTTTTCGTAACATGTAGATAATACATGGCCTACCTGGTATATCAACAGCATGATTTTTCTATGTAAATAAAGAACGTTTACCTTTGAATCTGACACCATCTACACATCATCCTAATTTCCTTTTATTGGCATTGGAAATTCTGTTATGCTGCTTTTTACCATCTTTTTAATTCTAGACTTAGTAGCAGTATTGGTTCTCACTTTCCTTTCAAAAGGGTTGACTACAACCCTCAAGGACTGTTCTAACACCTTTAATTCTTTCAGTCTATTCAATATGTTTATGCAACAACTTTTCTAAGACCATATTCTTGTACGTTTGACAGACTTCTTTCCTCCTGTCACAGATATTATGTGAAATTCAGGAGTTGTCAGAATTATATCAACAATGACCTCTATGACTACAAGTGAAAGACTGACTTCTTTCGTGAGGAACTTGACTTGCAAGAGGAACACTCTTTCTTGGTTCAAGTTTCTTGAAATTCGAGCAATAAATACCGATAGCAACTTTCTCTACAGCAGATACAAAACTCCGGTGTTACTGTCTGTATTCACACTTCCTGCCAAAAATGACTGTTCAGTAAGTTGTCCCAACTAATATTCCCATTCCTTTTCTCTTCCTCCCCATTACATTTATTCTGTAATAACCGTTTAGTTTACCACATTTTATTTCTGTTTACGTTAACGTAATCATCTTTGTGCATCCTTCCTCCCTAAAGTCATTTCATTTTATGTAACTAAATTGCTGGAGAACTCGTTTTTTTAACATTACAATATGATTGATTTGAGGAACAACAATGTAGTAATGACGTTGATATATATTAAGATTTCCTATTATCTAAGCCTGGAAGAGCTTTGATATGAGATTTGAATTCTTATGTTTTTGTGTTGATAAGTATAATGGGCGGTATTGCATGACTTATGACTATAGTGTATGTGTTCAAAATTTTCTTCATTTAAAAGGGCTGTGCCACAGGGTGAAATACATTACTTTCTTCTTTTTGAGGCTGCTTACTTTTCCTTTGGCACCTGATATTGATGAGTTCCAAATTACTAATAATAATGATCATTAGAGTTTGTCATTAACTTTTCTGTATAAGAATGAAAAGAACCAGCTCATATAGGTGTTCAGGAATAAAGATAACTTACGATGAAAGGACGGGAGAAAAGGTAGGTAACACTAAATGCAGCAAGGAATGTAGCAATGTCTGTAAAGGTTTGAAAGAGGAGATTGTCTCTGCAAACATGATGGAATGTATGAATAGAGTGTTGAGCCAACTCTCCCTTACGAATATTAAGAGTAGAAGATATTTATTGAGCGAGAAGGGTTGGAAGAGTGAGGAAAGTGGAAATACAATGAACTAGTAAAAAATAGTGAGCCAGGGGGAAAATGTGAATTGCCGATAGGTTGGTGGACTTGGAAATTCTGGTCAGGGGGTTCAGCCAATATTCGGCAGTTATAAGCTCAATGTTTGTGACTTTGGAGTGTGTATATATATATATATATATATATATATATATATATATATATATATATATATATATATATATATACACACACACATATATATATATATATGTATGTACTTATGTATATATATATATATATATATATATATATATATATATATGTATATATATATATATATAACATATATATATATATATATATATATATATATATATATATATATATGTATATATATATATATATATATATATATATATATATATATATATATATATATGTATATATATATATATATATATATATATATATATATGTATATATATATATATATATATATATATATATATATATATATATATATATATATATATATATATATATATATATATATATATATATATATACATATATATATATATATATATATATATATATATATATATATATATATATATATATATATCACACATTACCACAGGTGAAAAATAAGAAACGGGGTGTAGGTCCTGACCGGTTTCGACTTTATTTCCAAGCCATTGACGAAGGACTGATACAGAGTGTGAGAAGTCACAAATATATATACTACAAGAACAATACTGACGAACATACACAACCGTTAGAGGCTCCATATCCCCACTCAGGCCGGTGTCGAGGTAGGAGTGGCCTTCAAAACTCATTTGGCTAAAAATCACAATAGACTCTCAGGGGACATTGCTGATAAACAGACCATACCCCACCTCAGAGTCTGTTTATCAGCAATGTCCCCTGAGAGTCTATTGTGATTTTTAGCCAAATGAGTTTTAAAGGCCACTCCTACCTCGACACCGGCCTGAGTGGGGATATGGAGCCTCTAACGGTTGTGTATGTTCGTCAGTATTGTTCTTGTAGTATATATATTTGTGACTTCTCACACTCTGTATCAGTCCTTCGTCAATGGCTTGAAATAAAGTCGAAACCGGTCAGGACCTACACCCTGTTTCTTATTTTTCACCTGTGGTAATGTGTGATAAATGAATCACGTACAAAAGTGATAATAATCATATATATATATATATATATATATATATATATATATATATATATATATATATATATATATATATATATATATATAAGTGTGTGTGTGTACGTGTGCATGCGTATTTGTTTGACCGTGTCTTTATCTGTGTGCTTGTGTACCTATATAAGTGTGTGTAATTGGCATCTTATCATGACATTGTACCTAGAAAGAGGTGCGTGTACAGCGCTGATGGAGATATGTACCAGCATCGGCATTTTTGTTGGACCACAGGCTACAAATATTCAGTCGCTATCATCACAGAATTTATAGTGTGTTTGTGTTTGTGTGTGTGAGAGAGAGAGAGAGAGAGAGAGAGAGAGACCATATCAGAATGCCTTACCTTGGCGATATCCTGTCTAGCTGTTTACTCCGGTGCATGATATCCGTATATGTACCAGGCATCCATCCATTCACCCATTCTTGGGAAAGTAAGACTAGCCTATTGAGGGGATCTCACTTCGTTGCGCAACCGACGTATTTTTGGAAGAAAATAGTTGTGAAGCTGCGTTAGATAAAGTATGTGTGAATAGGAAGAGGAGTTTTTAGGCTGTTAAGCCATGGAAACATACCAGCTGGTTTTTATGTGCACCATTAACATGCAGGTTAGGAAATTTACGATAATGACTTTAGGTTTATCTGACTAATATTGGTTTTTTTATTATTATATGTGGCACGGTACTAAAAAATCACTGAATAGCATTCATAAATGTTTATCTGTACCAGCTATTCATCTCCATTAAAGCGCACATCAATTTACAGTCTTTCGAAATTTTTTAGTCGAACTGTTCTGTAAACGTGGGTACGAATTTGTTTTTCATTATACATTTATTGTTTTATTTTTTCTGCACTGCTCTACACTGCTGGAAACATCAGTTAGACCTTGAGAAAACAGGTTACGACACGTGTATTAGTTACAGATTCCTCGAATCTATAATTAATAGTGATTATGTTTTCTAAGTAACGCAGTCGTTACATTTTGTGATTTGATTTTTGTTTTGTAATCGTTTTCGGCATGCCTCCTTTCGAATTTCCTTCATACCTTCCATAAGGAAAAATCTGTTTCTGTATTCCACTCAAGATTGACCACTCTGTCTACAGGAAACTCTGGGAATCATTGGTCGTCGCTGTTCATCAAAGGCCTGTAGGCCAAACTTGCAGTTTAACCTTCTCTTCCCTGTGCAAACTCATCTCCAGGTTTAATCTAACAGCTCTGTTTCTGTTGCTGTTGGCGAAGGGATTTCTGTTCTTTTCATCATTTCCAGAGGTGTTTTTCGTAGTTCCGTCTCTCGCCAATTTTTTTCTTCCTTTTCATCAGACACGTTCTCCATTCCTTCCTCACATGCTCATGCAATCACTGACGGTTCCGTCCTCTACATTTCTTATGCATTCCAACGGCCTCCTCTCTGCAACCCAGGCCTCTTCTGATGCTCATACCGAATCTCGGACCGTTCTTCATTTGTTTGCTCTGACATTGGTAGCTTATCTGATCGTGGTCAGATCATGCATTCAGATTCAGTGCCTTCAAGGAAGAGTGTCTCTTAATTCGTCAACCAAGTTGTCTGGAAATGTAAATGAACTTTTCATTGGTTTGAACATTTCTGGTGAAGTCATTATGAGGTTGAATGCTCAAATACCATAACCTCTCGTCAATTCAGGCGTCAACGCTCTATGTTGTAGTTATTCAACTCGTTTATAAAATATAGAGTTCTTATTTGTGGTATTTCTTCCCTTTGTTTCCGACTCGACGCAATTGTATCTAGGGCAATTAGGTTTGTTTAATCAGTCTCCTCATTCCCGCCTCATCTCTCGGTCCCTTTTCTCAGAGCTGCGAGGAGAGTCTCTCTTTCTTTAACACAGAGACTGATCCGTCACTGATTCATTGATCTCATGGGAAGTGAGCCGCCTCCTGTGAAGAGATGGAGACCTGGTTGCTGGTCGAAGGAGATGTTCCCTTTCAAAATATCTCATCGAAAACCAAAACATCTAGAATATTAGAATTTAAGGTGGTAACCTTGTTCTCAGATGGTCTTTTGACCCATGCCTATTTAAGTAACAAGGCTGAGAAAAGTTCATCTATTATTATTATTATATTATTATTATTATTATTATTATTATTATTATTATTATTATTATTATTATGTGAGGGTAACGCCACCCTGCTATGTTGTGTGTCGTTTATATATATATATATATATATATATATATATATATATATATATATATATATATATATATATATATATATATAAAATATATATATATATATATATATATATATATATATATATATATATAAATATATATATATATATATATATATATATATATATATATATATATATATATATATATTATATACATATTTGTATAATCATGAAGCTACAATTGTCGCTTAACATCAGATTCACGCTACCTCGGGAATATCCCCGATGGGGAATTATCACCGAAGGGGAATTTATAAGTGATAAATGGATTGTTACTGCCGGGTTTCGATCCCTCGACACAGGTACTTATCCAGCGACTCCAGTCGACGGTCTACCCACTGATCAATTCATTTATCACTTACAAATTCTCCTTCGGTGATAATTCCCCATCGGGAATATTCCCGAGGTAGCGTGAATTTGATATTAAGCCACATTTGTAGCTTCCTGATTGTGTATAAATCACGGTGTGATAAAAATTTCATATATATATATATATATATATATATATATATATATATATATATATATATATATATATGTGTGTGTGTGTGTGTGTGTGTGTATGCATGTATGTATGTGTGTATTTATATACATTATATATATATATATATATATATATATATATATATATATATATATATATATATATATATATATATATATATATGTGTGTGTGTGTGTGTGTATGTGTGTGTGTTCGTGTGCGTGCGTGCGTGAATCTACTGCACCAAATTCATAATCAAATCCGTCAGAATGAACTCCACTTAGCGTATTGCCTTGGTTACACCAGCTGCACATTTGTTCTCCCCTTCATGCTGGATGTGGTGTTTCATGAAGGCAAACACTCCCGCGTCGCCTTCGTGATGTTTCCGACTTTGCTTTGGCTTTAGACGGTCTTTCAAAGAGAAGCAAGAAATCGCCTGGGGATCCCCACAAACAGCATATTTATCATGCTGCTTATGCCGGTTTGCGGCCAGGGTTCTTTTCCTTGCGGTTATTTGTACTTACTTGAAGTGGCTATTGGTAAGTTGAGTTGTTTGGAGAAATGTGATTAACTGTTTCTGTGTAAATGGCCTTATCTATATTTGTCCCTTTTGTTTATTTGAAAGTAGCAGCACGTTTCACAATAGAGAACTAGGGTGTCTTCATGAATTGTCATTAAATGCAAATTAAAATTACTCATAACATATATACACACATTTACGCATATATATATATATATATATATATATATATATATATATATATATATATATATATATATATATATATATATATATATATATATATATATATATATATATATATATATATATAAAGAACATCCAAAAATATTACGAATAAAATTCAGCCATTATTTACATTTTAATTCACAATGAGCCTTCAGCCCTCTAATATTACGAAAGAAATGGCGCGGAACTTAACGCGAAAAATCTTTGTCAGTAAATCAGTTCACCGAAATATAATTATTACATAAATGACAATATCATATTCCCTTATTAAGAAAGCAGTTCATAGAAACATAATTAAAACAGAATTATCTCTAGCACGCCACATTGCACACACAATTCTGAAAGCCTTCACCAGTGTAGGAATGAAGAGGTGATAAAAATAATTCCGAGCGAATTTCAGTCTGGCATTTTAAGCGGCCTTGGTATATGAGATCTTGTGATATGTCTGGCGAATATTCCTTTTAGCTTAATAACACTCCGTTATGCCAATTGGAGATAGATAAAAATCACGTAACTCACTACTCAGAGTTAATATTGAACGTAGGCCAGTCATATACTGTAAAATAAAAAATAAAAACATTCCGCCCTCAGCATTCGAGTAAGGTGATTATATTCCGTATTTAGCTTGCGGGTTCTTCTTAATCCTTTTCTGGACTCCATGACTAGCCCACTTCACCGTCGCCTAAAGAACATATTTAGTGTTTACGCACACACACACACACACACACACACACACACACACACACACACACACACACACACATATATATATATATATATATATATATATATATATATATATATATATATATATATATATATATATATATATATATATATATATATATATATATATATATATATATATATATATATATATATATATATGTTTCTGTGCATCTTTGGTGTATGTTTATACTGTACTATTTGAGTACTGAAACTTATTCTTTCATATAACTGCCAGTTACATATTCATATATAACATGAGGAAAAGGGATTTTCAATGCCATACATACATACATATATATATATATATATATGTATATATGTGTATATATGTATATATATATGTATATGTATACATATATATATATATATATATATATATGACTATTTATCACATCACCGTGATTCATATACAATCAGAAAGCTACAAACGTCCTTTAATATCAATTCACTCTACACTCGAGTAATATATTTTTTCATATATGTTACCGAAGGGGAATTTTAGTTGATAATAAGTCCACCGTCCCGTGGGATCCCACGGGACGGTGGACTTATTATCAACTAAAAATTCCTTCGGTAACATATATGAAAATATATTACTTCTGAGGTAGAGTGAATTGATATTAAAGGACGTTTGTAGTTTTCTGATTATATATATATATATATATATATATATATATATATATATATATATATATATATATATATATATATATATATATATAACTTCCAAAGTAATTATGAGAAGCAGAACGCACTGAGACTCATAGACTGATATGTTTATAAAGTAGGGTGACCGAATAGAGGTGTATTGAGGATAGTTGAACTGGAAAAACAAACATTCCGTCTACAATGATAATTTCCTATTGATTGACTAAATTAGCAAGTCAGTTAGATAGCAGCTTCACATAAATTTTTACCCCAACAAAAAAAATTCTAATTAATCTAAAAGTACAAAGAGCGCTGAATTAGTCCAACCACGGCTTTCTGTTATAAAACAATGATGTTCAAAGGCTGAAGAGTATCTAATTATTTACATAGCCACATGATTCAATAACAATATCCTTTGAGTTACAACTACCACCAGTCAAGTTGTAAATTGTTTTTTAAAACTTTTCACTTATCACATATGTGATTTGCAACTGTTGACATATAAGTAGCACAACTTTCCAAGCGGGAGAGGGAAAAAGTTTTCTGCCGGCGAGGTCAGTGGTACTGTTTTCCTGTGCATCTTGGGTGAGTGCCTTTCTACTGCAGTGCTGAAATTCATTCTGTCATTCAGCTGCCAGCTACAGATTCATATATGTAGTGAGCGAAAGGATTTACAATGTCACACACATATATATGATTTATATATATATATATATATATATATATATATATATATATATATATATATATATATATATATATATATATATATATATATAAATTATATATATGCCTATGTATATATATGTATATGTATATGTGTGTATGTATATATTTATGTATGTATGTTGTATGTTTATATGCATGTATATATGTACATATACACACTTTAAACAACAGAACATGTAATGGCAGTATGTATAGTACCGCAGGGAAAATTAAATCCTTACCGGAATGTGTATATAAAATCACAGAATTTATGTCGCAAATTTCATCTTGGTCAAACGGAAAAATCATGGCGTAAAAAATGTAAAGGATATGAATCTAGTTTTCCAAAGGAAAGGTTTTAGAAGAATATGATTATCAGCTTTGGAATGTATGAAGTTGTTAAGTTTATTTCAGAGGACATATGAAAGATGAATAGTTTGGTTCTGAATGGCAAAGTAGTGTCATTTGGTCACTCACCCTCGGTCAAATATGAGATCAGGGCGCCTCATCCTTTCATGTGTTAATACTTTTTTAACCGTTTGTATGTATGTTCGTACTGCCACCCTTGCATATATTATGTCGGTTGCTCCCATTGGTAACAGTCGCTCACATAACTCCTTTCTGGCCAAAAGCTTTTGACCAGGTTTTTTAGTTTTCGAAAAGAAAGCTATTGTGCCGGCTTTGACCGTCCGTCCGCACTTTTTTATGTCCACACTTTTTCTGTCCGCCCTCAGATCTTAAAAACTACCGAGGCTAGAGGGCTGCGAACTGATATATTGATCATCCACCCTCCAATCATCGGACATACGAAATTGCAGCCCTCTAGCCTCGGTAGTTTTTATTTTATTTAATGTTAAAGTCAGCCATAATCCTGCGCCATACAGCATTATGCCGAGACCACCGAAAGATATACCTATTTTCGGTGGCTTTGATTATATGCCGTACAGAAAGCTCGATTGCACCGAAGAAACTTCCGTGCATTTTTGCTTGTTTTTATAAAAAAAAAAAAAAATTCAGCATGGGGAGCACATGCGCAGGTTCGTAAAAAGGATTCCCTGTTTATATAGGAATATCTCAAGTATAGTTTTGATCAGTGGAGTGTTAATAGAGTCGTTTGCTGTGAATTGGATCCGTTAAGCAAGGCTGCCCTCAATGCTGTCGTTTATGATCTATTTAGAATTTTTTTTATAGAGAAATAAAAAATAAGAGTGTTATATCGCTTGTAATCTGACTTAATAGAAAAGTATTTCTTATAAGGTTTGGTGATGGTTGTAGCATATTTGTTTACGATGAAAAACAGCACCAGAGTTACTGGAAATATATCAATTTAAAGTGCCTTGGGGTGCGAGGCTAAACCATTAGAAAACGGGTGTTATTGGCCTAGGGCTTCGAACAGTAACATTAGCCGGCTTTCCACATGATTGAACAACAAAGAGAGACGTGTCAAGTTATTTAATGATTTGCTCGAATTATTATGGTGCGCTATCTCTGGCTTGAAATGCTGTGACTGAGTGAATGCAAGGACAGATTAGAATGTTTATGAACAAAACGGTAAGACCTTTAAAACAGGTTGACTATAAATTCTAAATTATTCGTTGTGCTTGAATGTATAGAATTGTGCGTAAATTTAGGCACCGTCAATTGCAGCGTGGAAAGAAAGAAAGACACTGGTATTTGGCTGCCATGGAATAATGAATATCAGCCAGTAAAACGGGAAGCCATATTTAAGTAGAAAAGAAGGAAAATCGATAAAATTTATTGTGTATAACAACACAAAGTTTGTTGTTATATTTTGCTAAAGTGTAAAAGGGTGAAACAAGTTATTGCATTCCATACTGTTTCCATGTGAAGGGAAAGATTCCAAATACTGTGGATGAAATGGTCTTCAATACAGAAGTGTTAAGAAACCTCTCGCCATTTTTTGTCTTTATATATTATAGTGTTCAAGGTAGTTACAATTCTTCCGGGAGATATAGTGTGGAATAATAGGTACAAAGAGCTTGTGACACCTTGGCCACTTCTTAGGCGGAGTTGGAATATCTTATTTTCAAATGTTGAAATATGATTAGGGTCCCAAGTAAAATGTAGATACACAGCGATTTTGGATTGTGAAATTGTGTATCGGCATCTTCATGTTGCTTTGCATCTGAAATGAGGAGCTTCGGATTGGTGTTGAGAATAAGTCTTTGTGTTCCCAGATCAGTACACTAAACACTAATCTACAATCCGCATATGTTATGAAATGAGACCCAATCTTCTACATTTTCCTGATTTATTATAAAAGTGCAAAATTGGGGTGCTTGTCCAGGCAGCGTCTCCCCATGAATCCTCCCGCCATCTCTCACTCACGCTATTTCACACAAACTCCACTGAGCACACTGGTAACTAATTATGGTTTTTCACACTTGTCACAAAAATCAATATAACAATATAGTTTATACTAAAGATCGTAAAGAGGTCACTGAACATGATTAAAAATAAAACAGTAAATACTGGCTTCAGTATTTTCCAAAACGTATAAATATTGTAAGTGGCAACATATTTTACATGTGTCTTCTCATATGTTCTCATCACATCACGAGGACGATGTGTAACACACTCAGGAAATGACAGCGTCCTGAGATTCCTTTAGGACTTAGTAATTGTGCGACTAAGTGTCGACGTGATCAAACAAAAATTTACACAATAGGTCTGTAACTTGATTATCTTTCACTCCCTCTGCAGAAAAACGCCTGATGTCCAGACTTGTCATCAAACTGTACACAACTTTTTAAGAAAAGGCTAATCATGTTATTCAGTCATTCAGTTAAAAGCACATCCTTCAGATTCCACATAGAAAAAACCATTTAAACAATTATGCCGCTATTAATATTACACATATATTTGTGAGAGGAATGAAAGCTCAGTTGGTTCAATAAGATTATTTCAGGATTACGTGATATTTTTTTACCTAAGATATTAGATAACCTAGATTATGACAATAGAAATAATAAAAAGGTCAAGGAGATCAGCATTTTATTATTAACAGCGAATATAGTGGAAATGTGGTTTTTCAGAGCTAGAAACCTAGATTCTATTAGTTTTATACACGGAGTTTTAAGTACTTATGTAAACTACTTATGTGCAGCCCTTGGGAATAAACTTAATAATCTATTGAGCGCAGAAAGTCAACTATTGTGCGGCAATAGCTTGTT
>NC_089768.1:5235000-5242500 GCF_040412425.1 Macrobrachium rosenbergii | reverse complement strand
ACCTCTTCATAATTCATACCGCTGTCGAGAGATTTGCCGGTTTACCCGTGAAATTAGTCCCCGATCTGAATTTCTCTATCATCCCTAATGACCGAGCCTGTGGATTTGGTGCCTGGTATTCATCCCGTAACTTTTCTGCAGCTACGCCATCTGTTTTTGTATGTTTTCGTAATTTGTATCCTCATGAAAATAACTGCAATAAACTGTAGGGTTTACGAAAGAAATTTGGCAGTTGCGTAGAGACTGTGATTACTAATTATGTACAATTTTGTCGAAAGAAAAGATAAGTAAACATATGGAATGAAGAGTATGAAACTATTTTAAAGCCATGCCTGTAATTCGAAATGATATTACCAGGTTGGTAATGTTTTTTTTTCTTCTGTCACGCTTCTTCTCGTATGTCGCAAAGCTATGAAACTATTTTAAAGCCATGCTTGTAATTCGAAATGATATTACCGGGTTGGTAATATTTTACGTCTGTCACGCTTCTTCTCATATGTCGCAAAATTGTTCATGGTGAGAAAAGTCAGGCCAAGGCGGGTACGTTTTTTTTTTTTTTTTTATAATTTATGCCTTACACCAGTCATGTTTCTTTCAAAAATAGCATGTGCAACGTTCTATGACCGCTTCCATCCGACTACCAGTCGACGCACATTAATTAGAGGAAGTGAAACGAAAGTCTCTCACGTAGATGGTGGCATTTGTCATCCGTTAGGATCACCTTTCCTGGTGAAGGCGTATTCTCCTGCAATATTACAGTGTTTAAAGTAATTCTTATTACCAAGTAAATCATCTTTCGCGATTATTTATAAGATTACTACTTCAAACCTTAATATACTATTTCAACGCATTGTAAGAGGAGACTGATTTTGATGCTATTGTAAGATAAACCAAATGATAATATTATTCCATACTTGGTTTTGTTTCCACTTGGCAAACTACCCGATGAGAACTAAGCCAGCAAGTCATCATGATAGTAGCTCCACCTTGTTTAACAAACGCGATTGTATATATATATATATATATATATATATATATATATATATATATATATATATATATGTGTGTGTGTGTGTGTGTGTGTGTGTATATATATATATTTATATTTATATATGTATATATATCTATATTTATATATATATATATATATATATATATATATATATATATATATATGTATATATATATATATATGTATATATAAATTATATATATATATATATATACATACATATATATATATATATATATATATATATATATATATAGAGAGAGAGAGAGAGAGAGAGAGAGAGAGAGAGAGAGAGAGAGAGAGAGAGAGAGAGAGAGAGAGAGAGAAGAATATGTTTCTGAATTAACCTATTTCTGTGAATTTATATGATGATTCATTTACTGTCCTAAAGTAACGGCAGAGGTAGAAACGACCCTGTTACACAGTACAGTGTAGCACCAGATTAATACTGCAAGAGTAAACAAGGGAATAAATCTAAAAGATGAAGCAACGTTAAGCAGGAAAGGAAACTCGTGCATGTCAGCTCCTGGTGACAGTTCCATTAGCAATTAAGGCTACAGTCTCTGGAGACTGGAGGTGAGATAAAACGCTTATTAGAACCTTCGCGTCGTAAAGGGAACGTTACTGGCTTAGGAAAGACTTGGGAAGGTTTGGTGAATGGGGGATCTCGTTCCCCAGCATTTCATTACTCTTGTTTTTCTTTTACATCTTTTCTCTCCTTTTCCTTCCGTTTCTCATTTGATTGCGAGCTATGTTGTGCTATGGAATTAGAATACAGTATATGTAACGTTTTTCTCTGTAGGATTTTTTCGGCTTCGATTTATTATCAAGAATTTCATTACAAAAATTCCCCTTTAAAATACAGTTTGAATTTCACTACGTGTCCATCTTGTACATCGTACTTTTTGTATGTATCATTAATTACATTTCTGTTATTTTGATTTATATTGAATGGACAGGAACTTGATACATGCGAATTCCACCAAAGATCAAGTACAAAAAGTTAAGTATACCTTAGTTTTGCCAGACCACTGAGCTGATTAACAGCTCTCCTAGGGCTGGCCCGAAGGATTAGACTTATTTTACGTGGCTAAGAACCAATTGGTTACTTAGCAACGGGACCTACAGCTTATTGTGGAATCCGAACCACATTATAGCGCGAAATGAATTTCTTTCACCAGAAATAAATTCCTCTAACTCTTCATCAGCCGGCCGGGGAATCGAACTCCGGCCCAGCGAGTGCCAGTCCACAGCTCTACCGACTCAGAGCAGCACAATTCCATTAGCAGCAAAATGTTAAGAATTTATTAAGTAATGGTCGTCCGTACCCATAGATTGCTTTCATTGTTCCTTACTAGATTTACGTTCATTTCTTCGTGTAGCCTTGCTTCTTATACATGTTTGTTTATGTTAACATACTACTTACCATTTCATGAAGGGTTCTGTATTTTCTTTTTGTCCACCTCTTCCAAACTAACTTTAAATATTGACAAAAAAGACAACGCAACAACACTGATCGTTTTAATTACGACCAGTTCCTTGACCACTACTATGACAGTACCTCAAAAAAGGAGGGAAACTTTTCTGTAGTATGTATGCAGAAATGACATAAAGGTGACTGGTATTGTATAAAGTTGTTACTTTTGAGATGGCAGGAAACCGCAGATGCATGATATGGTGATCAGATCTCTGCCATTGTGCTGATGCTCTCAGTTTGGCAGTTAAGGTGCTGCTCAACATCATTCACCATGTCGTCCTCGTGTGTGCGCAAGAATGACGTCATTTTTTAATGTTACAGGAGCTTGATGAACACAAAGATACCAAGCATGATGTGCGTTCTTTCCAGCCATGTTACTTAACCTTACATTCTATCAGCAGCAGCCAAAGGAAGAGAATTAAGCGGTGATATAGGTCATATAAGTGGCATTTTGAGAGACAATTTGGTCGCATCATGTGACCTACACACCCTGCACGCATTTGGCCTTCGGTCAGTTTAATGACTGGTTATCTGCGAAACAATGTTTCCGATCCAGATCAAGAAGAAAAAAAAATAATGCATAATGCATTATTACTTAGGGATATAATGCTGTGACAGAGTCATATAAGTACAGTATACTGAATTTGATATAAGAAATTGTAGTAAAATAAATAGATTTCCTACGAATTTTCGTCATATAGGCCTTTTATTTTGATAAGGAATGGACATTTTTAAAACTATAATTGGTCATTTTTCTTTACATATATATATCATTTTCCAGAGCCCAAATATCACTAAGAAATTACAGTTTTGTTGCAGAATGCACAACGTAAAAGTTATATTTGCCACGGATCAGAAAAGTCATCCATGAACAGTTATAAAGAATTGAGTTGGGCAGGATTTGCAGTGAATTAGGTCAATTTGGGGTGGAAACGTTTCACATGAAGATTTTTCGCAAATCAAAGCAAAACACGAAATAAATAATGTAACTTTATGAATTCAGGGTAACAGCGTAATGTCTTATGAAAAGCTTACGGATTCTTACTATTTATCTGTATTCAGCTGAGTATCTATGCCTAATATGATAACCTTAATAAATTATGAAATGCTGCTAAGATTTCAGCTCATGAACATTACTGATTTCAGAAATGATTTCACAGATTTCAATTATAAATGGTAGTAAAAATGCACGAGTTGCTGGTTGCAAATCTCTAGCGTTTTTAAAGACGAGGAACAAATTTCAAGCGCCAACCACTCCACTGAATAAAATGAGACATTAATTGACGGCGGAGACACATTGGTATGTAACTCAGATAGAAATCTTAAAATTCCGAATCCCAGGACTGGGATACTTTGTGAAACTGTGTCCAACTAGGAACCAGGTAATCATTTTCATGCATCTAAAGGAGCCTTGTCAAAGAACAGTATCATAAGTAGCTTTATGCAATAAGAAGTTTTCTCCCTTTCTGTTGTAGTTTCGAGACAAAAAGTTGATGGTTAATAGTTCTTACATCAGCAATGAGACTGCATCCATTTCTGTGTCATCTATGAGTCATTGCTGTAGGTAAGACTTTTCCCGCCTTTTGATCGTCATTTTTTTCTCTTCACTTATTTTGTGTGCTTTAGACACCGCAAACATTATAACTGTTATTATAACTGTTTACCTTTACTTTATTATAATTATTTACCGTTCCATATTTTTTCAGCCATGATAGGTCGACATCATTAGTTTGATGATTACTTTTTTATATTTCTGCGTTGCATAGAAACAAACGAGAGACAGACAGACAGACCTACAAAATAAATTGATGTTCCTAACACGAAATTAAACCGATGAAAAATAGCGTCATTAAACAACAGGTGGCGAATAGCGCTGAAAGCAAGGCTGGGATTGTGACCTCTCCCAACTAAAGGGAACTGTCCATTAAGAAAATTACCATTTAGATTATGAAATAGAACGGTAGCATCTGGACTGCAAACTGCTATGCTCGAAATAATTTCCGCGGTAATAAGAAAATACGACAGGTCTTTATCAAAGGAATGAAGTGAATCTTCAGACAGCCGGTGTGATTTCCGTTCAGAGATCATTTCTCATATTAATGATTAAGGGTGAAAACAAGCGTCATTATTTTTGACATACTCTTACTGCTTTCGTGAAGGATGAAGGTATAGATAGATTAGTCTGTACATTAATTGCTGTAATTCTTCTTCATTCCCCTTCATTGACGACTCCTCAACCCTCCCGCGACCCGTTGTTTATTGCGACTCTCACTTCAGTATTTCAGATTTCAATAAATCAAGACACTTTCCTTGATTTGCACTAGCTCTTCTTGAATGTTTAATACAAGATCTCTTCCAGAAATAAATCTTCTTCCTTGCAGGCAGCAGAAACAAAACTTCGACATCTGTAGTTTCCCTTTCCTGTTACTAACTTAATGGATTAATTGCCAGTTTTATATTAAGGAGGCTAATGTCGGAAGAAAAGTCCGAATTTGGCTCAATTCGGTAACAAATAAGAATGATTTGTCTATTATCATACTTTCCTTTGATAAAAAGTCTCTTTTTTTTTTAACGGAAATATGACTGAACTTACCGTTTGACAAAGTTGGGCTTATTTTATTTCACCTTTTTATTTCAGTTGTTTTTTTCTTCTACAACTTTACTTTGTTTCTCAGTAATTACTTATTTGAGGGTACAATCAGACATTTTTCCTCCTTTTTTTGTTTACTCCTGTTTTCTCTAAAAGTGTTTAGGTCAGGTTGATGAGAAAGCAAAAGTTGCTTGGTGGACTCTCAGGAAAGTGCCTTCGGCTTTGCTTAATTTTTTCATTCTCAGCTTTTTTATAATTTAGAATTTCTAACTCCATCCTGATTGCCCTCCTCCAGTTGATGTGGCAAACCTGGCAGGTTTATTGTCTTGCAAGGTGTCTGCTCCACCATGTCGACCAGTTGCTTCCGGCATTTTTTTAAAGACACATGGTGATTTTTACACATCCTTTGAATGAAAACTCTGTAAATAACGTAAACATTGTTGCTGCTGATTTTATTGTTCGTTGTCCTGTCGAGCTTTACTATGTTGTTTTTGTTATATATTTATTTGCTTCTAATTTATGCTGTTAATTTTAATTGTTAGGGAGACACTAAACTTAATGCTGGACCTGTTATTTATTACGGTAAGAAAAATTAAAGAATACTTTACTCAAATATTCGACGCTTGATCTCCAGACACTTGATCTCTGAGACATTTGTAAGTAGTAACAAGTCAAAGGTTGAATTTTTAATCCCAGGGCTTGAAGGCCCTCATGTCTTTAATAGTGCTAACATCCCACATGCGCAAGGTATTGCTGTGTACACTAGGTCTGGACGACCTATTTATCATCAGAAAAACTTAGGGTGTAGTTGTCATGAAATTCTGTTTTAAGATTTTTAGTAAGTGCTGCAATTTTTATTTATTTTCTCTTTACTGTAATATAATTATTATATTAATTATTGTTGATTCTATATATGGCTGCCTCTTGGCGAGGATTAGTATGACTCAGTCACAGGATTCAAAAGCGTCATTCGTTATATGTGTAGACTGCAGGAAAAGCACAGCGGGTGGCTTAATTCAAATTCCACTGATCAACATGGCCAGTCTTCTTTTGAGTTATGTGTATCCTCTGATTTTGCCAAGCTAATTGAACAACCCACTCATATTTCTGGTAATAGAATAGGTCTTATATTCATAAATGTTCCAGTTATTGTTAGTCGAAGGTCTGTGAGTATATGGGCTAAGCCGCTTCATTAAGGTTTTGATGCTAAACAATCAGCTGAGGATGTCCCTCTCCCTGATAATTGCCATCTTGAACTTATTCTTAAAAAATTTGCATTTGCTCTAGGGATAATAAGAAAATTCTTGATAATCTTTATAGCTGAGGCAAAGAATATCCTGATGGCTTCTTCCCTTTGTATTTCAAAAAGGTTTCGAGTGTAGTCTCCCAGGATTAGTAGATTCGATAGATTTTTATGTCGATGTAGTATCTTTGCTGAAAAGCGCAAGCTTAGCAATACCGTGCCTATTCCAATGAGGAGCATATCTGCAGACTGCAGTAACTGCATGCCAATTTCCATTCTCCCTGTGCTTTCCAAGGTTGCAGAAAAATTTATTTTTTAGCCACTATACAAGTATGTGGAATCCAAAGGATTGTTAGTTAATAGTCAATATGCATAAAGGAAGCAGGTGGGTATTTGTGATCATCTTTTTGAGCTGACGTACCATTTGCAAGAAAACCTTGATAAGGATTTTCAGTGTAGAGTAATTCAGAAGATTTTAGTGCTGCTATTGATTTAGTAAGTCATAAACCACATATTTATAAACTTCAGATTCTTGGAGTTGGTGGATATGTTTTAGGATTACTTCAAGATTTCCTTACAGGTAGGCAACAATGAGTTGCTGCTTATGGGGTCATAAGAAAACCAGACCTATTGTGTGTGGAGTTTCACAAGGTAGCTTTCTTGGTCTGCTGTTATTTTTAGTGTATACAGGCGATGTGGTTGTTGGCCAGAAAAACAAGATTGTTCGGTATGCTGATGATGCAACACTTGTGGGTGTATTAAAGTCTCCACTTATGAAAAATGAAGCTGCCTTTAATTTCAGTCGTAACACGGAGCAGATTATTGTGTGGTGTAGTCGGTGGGGTATGAGGCTGAACTCCAATAAAACGAAAGTACTAATGATTAGTAGATCTCGTACTGATTTTCCACCCAATCCTGCCATTCAAGTGGAGGGGACTTCGCTGGATGAGTCTGAAGCTTTAACTATACTTTTGACTCGCATCGTACTTTTGAGACATATTTATGGAAAGTGTCAGCAAATGCTGCCCAGAAGTTATGTAGTATACATAAAGCCTCATAAATTTCTAACAATGGTAAAATCACGGCAACCTGTTTTGGGTCATTTGCCCCTCCTCTGTTAGAATGCTGTTCTCCAGTGTGGATGTCCGCTTCAGCCAGAGATTTATCTCTTTTAGACA
>NC_089768.1:5222500-5232500 GCF_040412425.1 Macrobrachium rosenbergii | reverse complement strand
TTTATAAATGACAGGTAGGGATTACAAAGGAACAAATATGTACCAGGAATCCAACACAAGTGAAGAATTAGCAGACCTACCAAAATAGGCTTAATATTTAAGAGATTTTACAAAAGATTAGGATTCCCCATGTTGCTGTCACTATAAAACTTTTGTGGGCTTTATTATAACAAATATCTAGTATATGTGAAGGATAACATAAATCTGTCCCTGTTTTTCTTATGTATTCGATTTCTTGATCCAAATACTGGGGACTGACAATGCGCAATGCTCTTAAAAACATAGAAGAAAAAATAGATGTTTTGATATTAAGGTGATGGCCTGAATAAAAATGGACATAAATGAAGTTGTTGGTTAGTTTCCTATAAATACTGAATTTGCATTGAAATGGTCCTCTGTGCATTAAAACATCTAAGAAAGGTAGTCAGTTGTCTTTTTCTAATTCTAAAGTAAACTTAATGGATGGTACCTGGTTACTCAAATTTGAGAGTATATCATTTACATCAATACCAGCAGGCATATCAGCTAAAATATCGTCCACATATCTACACCACTTTAAAGGCGTGTAGATGATATTAGGTAAATATCGTTTTTCAAAGAATTCCATATACAAGTTTGAGAGGAGAGGTGATAAAGGGTTGCCCATTGCCATACCAAATATTTGTTGGTAAAATTCACCATTGAATATAAACTTACAACCACAAATGCTCAACCTAGTGAGTGAAATAATATGACTTGCAGGTAGAGGTAATTCATGATGGATTAGTTCATTAATAAGATACTGTAAAACAGAATCTATATGGACTTTAGTAAAAAGAGAACAAACATCAAAACTAACTAATCTATGAGTGGGGAAAAAGGTGATTTTGCTTAATTTATCAACTTCCTCTGTAAAATCTCTTAAATATTAACCCTGTTTTGGTACGTCTGCTAATTCTTCAGTTGTGTTGGATTCCAGGTACATATTTTTTCCTTTGTAATCCCCATCTGTCATTTATATGAGCTTTCTTTGTAAAGTTATTTTCATATGTCTTCAGTCTGCTAATTAAAGGACTATAAGTCGAAATAGTGCAGCAGATTGCTGTAAAAATCGTTCAGATAGTGAAACAAGCATGAAATTTGGCACAAACATTCCTAAGACTACGCTCTCTTAGAAAAGGGCGCTAGCCACCTGAAAATCCAAGATGGCGGCTATTTTTCAAAATGGCCACCATCTATGTTGAGATTCACTGGTTTGGGAGCATCTATTGGATGGAATATGCCAGTTTTTTTTTTTTTTTTAAACCTCGACTTTTAGGTTATAAAAATGTTCCATACCACACATTTTATTGAAAACCCTTACTAAATGAATTGTAACCAAGATGGCGTACAAAATGGTTGCCATAAAAGTTTTTTTTCTATCCACAGCGCTAGCAGACATAGAGACCAACTGTTTTTATTTAATGGTATATTCATGTGATCAGACAGTTTAACTAATATGCTATTTTCAACTGAAATAGTAATGGTATGGTCACATACAACATTGTGTCTAAGACTGTAACCATAAAAAGAAAAGAAGAGAAATATGGACTAAACGCAACCAATCTATGTATAGGTCTCTCAACCTACACCTTTGAAAAATTCGAGGATAAGAAGGTAGGCATAGCATGACACGTTGGATGCTCAAGCTAGATTATCTACTGAAGAGAGGGCAATATTTATCTAGACTTCACATTTGCAAGTGCACAGAGCTGTGCAGGGAAGACCCAGCTTGTAGCACTTGCACCTTTCCCGACAGCCTGCTTTGCATCCACATTTGGTAAGCTGTTGGCAACTCTTGGCTAAGGGCGAGTTGGTTGTCCAGAGGACTTGCCATGCTTCACCAGACTTTTGCCATCCCCACTCAGCAGGGTTCTCTGGCTGTGGCTGACACTGGGTGGCCTGCCCCCACACACAACCAGCCTGGTACGCAGCACGCTTGGTGTGTTGGAGGAGAGCTCCTGGTTGGTGGAATGGCCTCATATGCCCTTTGTTTTCTGGCAAACATATCAAGTCTAGCCTCATCCACAGTGCCAGCAGTGCTGGATCTTTCATACATAAGTATGACAAACCTCTCCAGGACCTTCAGGTCACTCTCTTCCACTCTGAGAGGATAGTGACTCAGTTTGGAGAACACAGTGGAGGCCTCTGGAAAGATGTTCCATGTCTGCCAGGCGGTCTTCTTGCCCTTGCTCCGGAAGGCTGACACTGTATCACAGCCTGTGAACGCATGGAAGAAGAGCATGCCATTCACCTTCTCCTGGCCCAGAGAGTTGCACAGGTCATGCACAGCAATCCAGCGCAGGCTCTGGCCTTGGCCAAATGCCACCCATAGCTTCTCTAGCCCTAGATTGTGGAGAGTGGAGAAAGCACTGACTGCAACGACAAGAACATCTGTGTCATTTGCTTTAACCGTGATGGTCTTGGCTCCATGTTCTGTGGCATATTTGGCATGGAGAAAGATGCGGGTGTCAGAGCACTTTTCCAGTCCCTGAAGACTAGCCTCATGAGTGCTGAGGACAGCAGACCCTTTTGTGGCAATGACAACATTTGTGGCAGACATCTGGGCAACTTTGTCTGCCAGGAACTGGAACAACTCTGTCTTGTTGGCATCGTGTCTTAGGAAATTGCGCCAGTTGGATGGAATTGTGTTCTTGTCTGTCACCTTGCGCCTTCCTCCTTGACCACGTTGGAGCCTGGTCTCAGCTTTGAGGCTGGATGTATTGTATACATCAAATACAAGATGTGATGATGTGTACTTGCTGCTATAGGATTGTATCACAGGCAAGAAGTCGCAAAGTGCATAGCCCTCAAAGGTCTTTCCTTTCTTTGGTGGCAAGGCATGGACCAAAGCTGATCCATCTACAATGAGGACATCAGTCTTTGGTTCTTTGTCTTCTAGTGTAACATGACTCTCCAGGACCGAGGTCAGCTGAGACTTCTGACATGTGTACAGCCTACCACCCTCACTAAGGGAAGCTGGGAATGTTTGATTCTCGTGCTGGAAGAATTCCTGCAGATCACATTCACGGCTCTGACAGGATATAAATAGCTTTGAGAAAAGCTGGCAATCCTCCTTCAGAAGTTTCTGCTTTGACTGTTCTACAGGAGCAGCTTCTTGCCTGAAGAAGTCAGTTCTGTTCTTCTTTATCGGCTCATAGAAGGAGACTGCATTGTTTGCCAAAGAGTCTGAAAACTTCTGAAATTTAGTGCGGCCTCTGTCAAGGTGTGTCTGTAGAAGTTCTGCTGAGCTGGGGTGGGCAATGTCTTTGTTGTCAATGGAATACAGATCCTGGCTCTCTTCCTGAAAAGGACTTCCCAAGTGTTGCAAAGCCAATGACAGCTTGTTGACTCTCTCCAAGAATGTCTTCTGCGCATGAGGTGTTTGTTCATGGTGTGTTGTCTGCTCATTAGACTCCTTACTTTGAACCTCTGTTTCGTATGCAGACACCAAGCGGATGATCTCTGGGCCAGCCACCATCCATCTTCTGAGTGCTGACGGATCTTCAGTCAGCCCAATGGCTCCGCCATCAGCCTTTATAAAGGCATTGGTCTGCTCATGAGCTTGGTCAAGAGCCATTGCTGAGAACTGGCGACTGGTCTTGTGCACAACAAAGTTGCCAGCCTTGAACTCCTTGTGCAACTCTGGGTGTGAACTCTCTAGGTAAGCATGTCCCTGAGGTGAATAGGCAGCCAACGAGCATAGTTTGTATTATTGTTGGAAAAGAAGTAGGGTATCAGCTCATGCAATGCCTGGCAGTAGAGGACAAAATTGGCCTCACGGAAGGACCTGATCAGTAGGAATATCACAAGTTCCATAGACAACACCATGTGCCAGAAGTGGAACTGTGGACTCTGCTGTCTTCGAAGGTCACACCACTCCTCAAACTCTAATGCCTGCTCATTGTTGTTTGCTTTCTCAGCACAGTAGTCAGTGTATGCTGTCCTCAGGAGTTTGTACAAACTAGAGGCTGTAACCTGGTGCATCTGCCGTGTCCTGGTTACACTTGCAGCTGACAGGAAGGATTCTGCAGTTCCAGATGAAGCAACTCCTGCCTCCACCAGAGCTCCTGTCCAACCACTGCCATGAAGAAGAGTACCAAGAGATGTCATTGCTGCCATCTCAATGTGCAGACCACCAAACATTACCAGATACTTGTCTTCGCCATACTGATCAGGCCACTGCCACTGCACCTGCTTTGCTACGGCATAGATTGGCTGATCAGCTGTGATTATGGGTATCTGGCCAGGGTTCAGAAAATCAGTGACATCCTGCACTTTCTGCATCACGTGTTTGATCGTAGCAACAGAATGAGCCTGATCACGCAGGAGAGGAAGCAATGAAGTTATGGTTACTTCAAATTCTGGGCTTCTCTTCATTGAAGCGTGATGAGCTGACCACGTCAGATTCACTGCATCATCTATTTCCTGGGTGACTATGACCTTGTCTAGCCACTGATACTCCAGTGCAAGCTGTGGCCCCAAGATATCTGTGGGTGGCTTTGGTATTGCAGTGTTTGGTGGCACAGGGTTCTTTGTTTGAAAGGAAGCTGGTGAGATGTTTGTGAATGTGTCCGGCAATTCAGGCACCGACCTCACTTTCTCAGGTGCAAACTTTAGTTGCTGTCTTTCCTGTCCAGTGTTCTCCTTGGTGGGGTGCTGAAATATGGAGATGCTAGTTCCATGGAAGGAGGTAGTGGCAGTAGTTGCAGATGGGTTGTGGTCGATGTTGTCCATCACTGCAGTGGTGAACAACCCTTTTCGCAGTACTGGGGACAGACCACACCCTCCTCCACATATTTGCTAACTGTGGCATCTCCTAACTGTGCAGAGACCTCCAGTACTCTGTCATAAGAGATACTGAGGCCATACTGATGTAGCATTTCAACCAGGTTTCTCTTCCTGGTTTTGGCATAGACTGAGAGTCCCATGTAGACTGGGAATGGTGTTTCTCTGTCTTTGGAGTGTCTATGAGTTGTTGCTCCCTCTTTGTATCGGGAGTAGCAGTTGAACTGCATGAGCTGTGCAATGGCCTGGTCTGACTTTGATGCTCCAAATCGTAACTGTGACTTGATGTCAGCCCCATGCTCAACCATCCCTACAAACTGGAGCAGGAGAGGAGGCACAGAATTTCGTACACAAGCCTCAGAAAATGTGCCATCAAACCGTGACTGATGATCAAGTATAGACTTTCTGAGAATATTTGCTGCTTTAGCAATGATAACTGCCTCTGAAAGATCAGATGATTGAGCAAGTGCTTTTCCCACATCCTTTTGAAATGCAAGTAATACATCTCTGCCAGATTTATGAGCCTCAAGTTCTGGAATTTCTGCCAGAAGTTTGTCTTTGAGTCTCGTGGAATTTACACTTGGTGACTCTACACCTAATTGTTCCAGACGTTGTTGGTAGAGGTGGCAAATATCTGCCAGCCGAAATGTGACTGGATCATCTGAACAAAGGTTGTTTTCAACAATGTATGTCATCAGTTCTGACAGAACTAGTGGATACACATCTGATTCTGACTCAGTGCTACCTTGGTCTTTCTCAAGGCTCCTCAGGTAGGACCTTTTTCTGTTGTAGAGGGCACAAAGACAGGCATGGTGATACTTAAACTCCTGTGCAATGACATCCCCACCAGTCAACTTAGCAAGGAGCTTGCCATCACTAAGTATCTCTGCACATTCACGCAATTTCAAGTCAAGGCCCTTAGTACTAGCCTGTCTGAGATCAGATGCAGGTGCCACTTTCTCACAGAAAATGCAAACTTCATTTTCATGACTGGTTCGGCGCAGTTTTGCACGACTAGTCTCAGTGTTGCTGGTCTGGTCATTGGATTGTCGCTTTCTTGCACGGTCCAGTTTAGTGTTGTTAAACAACAAGCGACAGTTCACATGGTATTTTGCTGCATTTTTTCCTGAGAGTGGCCTCTATGCCATCACCTTCATCCAGCCTTGCTGGATCCATTATCAGTGGCATTTCATTAATTTCACTGAACATGGGAATGTTCCTTGCCAGCATTGTGTACCCATCATGGTCTAGGACATGATGACTTGGAGGTGATGTCAAGTGCTCACCTCTTTTGTCCTTCTGACAAAGACAACACAAACTCCAGTTTGTTTTTCTACTGCTCAATATTGGATTGGCATCACATTCTGCCATGATTTCACTTTTGATTAAGGCCGAGGGGTTATCCTTTTACCACCTTAAACAAAGCACACATTCCTGTATGGGATTCAACTAGGTTCGGTCTCCTACACCTAGCCCGATCATTCATCCAGTGCCATTTAAGTCCCGTGTGATCTGTACACCATCCGGGTAAGTACATGAACCATCATGTACAGCCCCCATACCCTTGGCTCGGCTCTCCCGCGCTGGCACATCCTGTCTATTCAGGTGCGGCTATCTAACTATAGCTGGTCTGGGGCTGTTAGAAAGCATTTGGGACACTAAACTAAACTATACTACAACTACTAGTCTAAGACTACAGGATTAGTAAAGCTGGATTAGCTGGCACTGAACCCCATGCTGAGTTACACAGCAGTGATGTCACCAGTGTGCCCTGGTTGTGTGCAGACATACACTCTTTTACATTTATTAATTTTCCTTCAAAATTGATGAGTTATTCGAAAGAGATTGCCTCATTAGGATCTAAAACCACAGAAACCAAGATCCATGCTTAAAACGATAATTGTTGAACGGGCATTATTTCTCATTATAATTATTGTTTCTACCTTTTCTTGGCAGCCATATAGCCCCCATATTTAAAGGTAAACTGTACTGGGAAGCTACAGAAACATAATATTCACAAGAAATAGTATGGAAGAGCTTTACCATATTGCTAGAAGCAAATACATGCCATTCTAGTGAAAAAAATTAGCCAAAATCTGTCGATACTGGCCGCCATCTTGGAATTTGGCCGCCATATTAAATTTTTGCGTGGCCAGTGCCCTTTTCTGATAGAGGGAACTTTAAAGAGCACTTGTGCAAAATTTCATGCTTGTTTCACTATCTGAACGATTCTTATGAAATATGCAATTATCTGCTGCACTAAAAGGCCTCGCAGCACTCCATTGTTTCTCTTTCCTTCGTGGATGTTGTCTTTTTTATATATTCATCACGTTCCATATTTTCGTGATTAAGTTATACACACACACACACACACACACACATATATATATATATATATATATATATATATATATATATATATATATATATATATTTATTTATATATATATATATATATATATATATATATATATATATATATATATATATATATATATATATATATATATATATATATATATATATATATATATATATATATATATATATATATATATATATATATATATATATATATATATATATATATATATATATATATATATATATATATATATATATATATAATATATATATGTATATGTATATAACTATAATATATATATATATATATATATATATATATATATATATATATATATATATATATATATATATGCCCTTAAAAGTCTTTTCCTGAGGCTAGTCTTATTTAATATCCAGGAAATTTCTCAAATTTTCTATGCTTTTCCTTATTCTCGAATTTTAGTGAAATAAGAAAATCTTTTCTCTGCCATTCTGTTCATTTTATCACGCCAACGACTTTTTCTGCCTTTGCATAATGTATGTTTTATTAATAGTAAATTTATGATGTGAACTGCAATGGTGTATAAAGACAAGCAAGAAAAAGAATAAAACGAAAAATTAGTGAGGGACTCTGATAGTCCAGGTATTCATGGACGATGTTCTTCATCTAACGGAAGGTCCAGCTCAACTGAACCAGATGTTATCGGCGAGATGGTACGTGCAAGGAGCAGTGCCCTCAGACCACGCCCTAAGGGTAACCAACCACCCCTCCATACCAGCTGGTTCAAGAAACCCTCAAGAGTATGAATCGTATCGTAGACCGTTGATACTCTGACTTGATTCAAAGGAAGTCAATAAGCATCCACCCTCCCTGGAACACGTAATACCAACGTCTTGAAATTATTAAATTACGTATGGCTTCACAGCAGATCCTCTAGACATGTCCCGACCAGTCCCATTCCTTTGTGAATCTGTTTTTATTAGCTTAATATTTTCTTTAAATATCATTGATATTTTCATTGTAGAGTCGTATACACGAGGTCTCTCATTGTGCAAGGGCCAACGAAAGCACAAGGCCGGCTTTGTCTATACTGCTGACTAACCGCCATTGTTAAAGTTAATGTTACACTGAAATAATGCAATAGCAGAGGCAGATGTTTATAAAACTAAATAAATGGAATAACGTATCATAATCATCAACCCTAGAGCTTCAACCTTTAGACTAAAAAAATAAAAAAATTATATATTGTTGTCTTGAAATAGTATATACAGTATATATGTATATATACATACACACACACACATATTTCTTCAGTTTTTAGTCTCAAAATTGAAGCTCTAGAGTTGATGACTATATATATATATATATATATATATATATATATATATATATATATATATATATATATATATATATATATATATATATATATATGTTTGTGTGTGTGTGCGCGTTAGTGTGTGTGTATGGTTGTTTAATTAATAGGAAGTGTAAATATATTTTGGTTTGATTCACTAAAAAAATAAAGTTTCCTTATCATTATATTCCCTATGACCTTCAGTAATATTGAAAAGTAAGTATGCACTGTTTTCAGATCCTACAGTTATTAGAAATGGTAGAAAATTTAAATTTAGGATCAGAAATCCTTACTTCCTTGAAGATGAACTTGGAAAGATCCAGGAATTTGCGACAAACCCTAAATAGCTCAGCAGTTTTTCAGAGTTTTGTTTTTTAAGCGTAACAGCAAAACGATTATGATGTTGGTTCTGTTTTACCATCCATCAACGATTCCAAGGCCATTCCTAAATTACTAAATCTATTTAATGTTAATTGTGCATTGTACGAATAATACGTTGAAGATTATATTATGTAGGAATTCTAGTCTGCTAATGGGTGAATATTTATGAGACCCCTTGTAATCAGTACACTGGTAACAAAGTTTCGAACTACGATTAAAGCAACACGTATATTAGTCGAACAAGGAATATTGTAGCTAATGTTTTCTTTCGACAAATTAATGAAGTAATCGCAGTATTAATGGCAGGAGGTAAAAAATTATCATCCACTGTAAAAATAATTGTAGCACCTTTTTTACATGCTTTTATTTAACTTGACTTCTGCGTCTGTCAGTCTGTTTGGGTCAAATCATGTCACTCAATTTTCGACATGTTGTCTTCGTCCGATGGACTTGAAATTTTGCACGGTTACTCAGCCCCAGTGACAATACAACCTTACATGATCTGCAAGCCAGCAGTGGCCTCTAGTGACCCTACAGTGACCTCTCCCAGTATCTCAGGATTTGTATGAATATCTTTGGATTTCTCGCAACTTCTTCAACTCGGTAGAGTCTATCTATATAACCCCCCTCCTTCCCTCTTCCATCTCCCTCCCCCTCCCCCTCCTACTCCAGCACAAAATCAAGTGTTAATTAGCTGTGTCCTCCCCCTCCCCTTCCCTTTTCCCTCCCTCTCCCCTTCCTCTTCCCTCCCTCTCCCCTTCCTCTTCCAAAGCACATGATCAAGTGTTAATTTAGCTGTCTTCCCCCTCCCTTTCCCTCTTCCATCCCCCTCCCCTTCCCCTCCCCCCCCTTCCGGAGCATACAATCAAGTGTTAATTTAGCTGTGTCCTCACCCCTCCCCTTCCTCTTCCATCCCCTCCCTCCCCCTCCCCATCCCCTTTCTGAAGCACACAATTAAGTGTTAATTTAGCTGTGTCCTCCCCCTCCCCTCTCCTTACCTCTCCCCCACTTCCCCTTCCCAGCACACGAACAAGTGTTAATTTAGTTGTGTCCTCACCCTCCCCTTCCATTTACCCTCCCCTCTCCCTTCCCCTCCCATCCCCTCCCCC
>NC_089768.1:5207500-5217500 GCF_040412425.1 Macrobrachium rosenbergii | reverse complement strand
AAAAATAGCATTTATTTTCTACATTTTGCCATTTTTATGGGCTCCTTATATTTGATATATTGTGTGTGTGTGTGTGTGTGTATAAAACTTGGGTAACTAGAGTATGTTGTTTAGGAAGTTGTTTCTCTGCCTTTTACTGAACACCATGCCCTGCTCATGGATTTGGGCCCTAATCTTAGGCTACAGGCACCTGCTGCCCTTTAAGTTGACGCCTTCTTAAGTAAATAGAAGATCTACAATTAACAGTTAAAAACTGTGGCTTTGCCTAGGCTGAGCACCAGAAATTATTGGCACCGGGATGATGGCTAGGATTGAATCAACGTGGGTTTCCTGCCCGTGGCTTCAACTATGGATGCTTATATGATATATCATCTTTTATATTCGTTCGCACTTGTTCCAGCTTTCTGCTCATCAGGGTGAAGGTTTTCAGCGTTGGGTAAATGTACTGTAGTATTTCATGTTGGGATTTATTCTGTTTATAAAGATATGGTAAAAAGGGATTGTTTCTACTTTCATGTTCACAGCTAATTAAAGTAAATGTATTATTAATAATAAAAAAGGTTTTTAACTTATGATTTGCATCATGTGGAACAGAGTTATCATTAACAATACAAAATTTACGTAATGGACAAATTTCATTTATTGATGAAGAGTTCTCTTAAATGAAAAAAATAGCAAATGAGACTCATAAGCTGCTAATGAATGTTGTGATGCCTGTGATTTTTCCGAATTAATTAGCATGTTATTAATTGCCCAATGGAGATGGGTTGAAAGTTTTGATAGTGTGATTGTGATGAACGCTGCTGTTGTCTACAGCAGCACCATATTGAATTAAGAAGCTATAATCTCTGTTTTTAGAGTTTCTAGAATAGCTTTTTTATGTTTTGTTCTAATATATCCTAATTTCCTAGACATATAATTCAGTGAATAATATTGTTATGTATAAACCGTTTTCCTCGGATCTTTGGACAGACATAAAGATATCTACTTCTTCTGCTGTTATCTCGCTGTCTAGGTGTGATGCTCATGCTAAGGTCTTCACAGTCAGTTTTTTTATTTCGAGCCTAATTAAAGGTTACCAAGGATCATTTCCTTTGTGCGTTTTAACCAAGTCGTGCAAATATGGTAAGGCTGGAAAATTAGTGGAAAACTGTGAGACAGGTGTTTTGTAATGTCAGCATTTTTCTTATATCAATGTAGAATGGCTGAAATCATGAAGGCAGTTTTTATTCAAGTTCCTCTGTGTATGTTTTATATTGGTATTCCCGAGTTAGAAGTTGTTTATATCATGTAGGCATGTAAGTGGGTGCGTTCATGTGCGCATTTCCGAAGATTATCAGCCATCTAGATGCAGCAGAATTCATTATACCATGCCAAGGGATTCAAAGCTTTTTGTTCATCGCTCTATAACCAGCTCTGAAGCCTCTTTCTTTCATCGTGCATTTCTTTTAATCCTCTCCGCTCTGAAACCTTTTCTCCCCACCTTAGACCTTCCTCACGCCACCTTTGGACTTTCCTCTTGTCTCATCAAACAATGCTTCCAGAAGACTCTTCCAGGTATCACCCTCCTCCCCCGCCAGCCCCGTGCTTTCTCTCTGCTTCATACACAAACGCTTTAGCTTTCATTTTCCTTCGCCTCTTCCCTTTCTTCTTGGACTCTCACTGTTAAATCATTTCAGCGCCGATGAAGAATGTCTGCGCCAATAAAACTTTCTTGTTGTTCGAGTAATTCTCCCGGAGTCATAATTTGATGCAAGACATCGCATAAAATTCAAGATAAAAGAGAACGCCGCTCTCGTAGAAAGGACTTCCCGGGCATATTTTTCCCCTGTCCGTTACTCTCCCTGTCTCTTCTCTGGCAGGAAGTCAACACACATTTTCCCCAGTCTCTTTAGTGCCAGTACTTTTCCACGGATTCTCCCTCTTCGTTGTTTTCAAGGGGATGTGGCCGGTTTTCCTAGAACCTTTTTCTTATTTGTAGCTATTCCTGAGGATGATTATGAAGTTGATGATTTTATTAAACAGAGAATTTTTTCGAGCTAACATTACTGGGCTTTTTTTTCAGTTATTTAACATCAAAGTACGATATCAACGTGCTTAGATAGCGAAGTGCTATGCTCAGTTACTGATATGCTTCATGGAAGAGAGCACCATGTGATCACATGGTTATTAATGAGTAACAATTTGTGGTATACTGTAATGTAACAAAATTCTCAGCCATTATTAATTAGATAGGTTCTTACCAGGAAGAAAAAATGTAAAACATCTGTAATACCATAAGTAAACATGTAAAAAATGCTCCGAAGTTTTTTCGGTGCTGTCGAGTTTTCTGTACAGCGTATAATGCTGTATGAAACTCTCAGCCAGGGCCCATGAAACTCTCAGCCGGCTGTGTGGCCTGTGTTGTTGCGGTGCCAGACGCACGATCATGACTAAATTTAACCTTCAATAAAATAAAAACTACTGAGGCTAGAGGGTTGCAATTTGGTATGGAGGGTGGATGATCACCATTCCAATTTGCAGCCCTCTAGCCTCAGTAGTTTTTTAGATCTGAGGGCGGATAGAAAAAGTCTGGACGGACAGACTAAGCCAGCTCAATAGTTTCCTTTTAGAAAACTAAAAACTCGTGTCAAACCAAGTTTGGTACTACAGTAGAAGGCAAAATACTTGTTTTCAGAGTCAATGTTATATAAAATTTCGGAGACCTTGCCGTTATATTGTAAGGCAATATTTGAAACAAAATCCTGAGACTTGTTAACAGCAGTGGAATGGAGTGGAACGTAAAGTTTATTCCAAAGGCCGAGCACTGGGACTTATGAGGCCATTCAGCGCTGAAAGCGAAATTGAGAGTAAAAGGGTTATTAATGAAAGAGGAACAGGAGGAAAACCTCTCAGTTGCACTATGAAGCAATTGATGGGGGAGGGTGGAAAGTACGGTTATTGCATTTAGTAAAATGCCTTTTAAACATATCTCTTCTCGGCTGTGACTTTTATCAGATATGAATTTGCCAAAAGCAACTATGAAATCTAGGTTATTTTTCCGGTGTGGCATGAGGGCAAAGGATAAACCAACGTTCAAAACTGAGTATTGGTTAATGGTGAAGGGGCCGGGGCTGGTGTTTGATAAATTTAAAACTTTATCTTGTTGCTCGAGATTGTTCCAAGTGCTATTTTTTATTAAGTTATTTAGCTTATGGGAAAGTCTATTGGAATGAGTCGCGCTATTATAGGCAGCCATGTCCGAATGCAATAGCTGACCTTAATAAGAAATACCTTGTCCCCCATATATTTATGAAAGCCATCCGCTCGCTACAAAAATTAAATATAATAAGTAGATCCGACAAAGACGACAAAATTGAGATCATGGACAGACTTTTACCTCGACAAAATCAACCAACTCCTTAGTGACACTAACACTTATGACAAATTAACGAAAATCCCCTGCAAAACGTCCCCACAGAATTTTTTTTTTTTAGAAAAGAGATTAATTGGCAAAGACAAAAAGAGCATTGAACTACTGGAGAAATTCAAAGTCATTAACCCAAAACTACCTTACCTTTATGGCCTTCCCAAAACATAAAGATAATCTTCCATTCAGACATATTATCTCATGTGCCGGAGCTTTCAGTTATAAAATTTCTAAGTGGTTAGCCGGCCTCCTCTCCCCTTTCTTAGGCACATTTTCTCCCAGTCACATTAAACATTCTGAAGATTTCTGTCACAAATTCAGAGATGCACATATACCACTTCACAGCATAAAACTTTCAAGTTTAGATGTAGATTCGCTATTCACAAAAGTACCAGACCAGGACGTTCTACAGTTTTTGAGGGAAAAATTGGCCCCCCTATTCAGATCATTTCCCACTAGCCCTAGATAGAATAATAAAGTTAGTTGAATTATGTGTATCAAATAACATCTTTTCATTCGGGGAGTCATTCTATAAACAAAAATTCGGGTGCAGCATGGGCAGTCCTTTAAGCCCAGTTTTAGCCAATCTATACATAGAATATTTTGAAACAGTAATAATAAATGCAATAAAACCTAGACTTGCTATGCATGAGATGTGTAGATGATTTCTTAACATTGTGGGATAATAAGTCGGGCAATTTCAGTTAATTTATTTCAAAATTAAAAGCGTTAGTGCCTAGCATCAAATTTAAAGTTGAATGGGAAACAGACAACAAAATTCCTTATCTTGACGTTTTAATAATTAGTGACACGACAGAATATATACCGAAAACCAACTTTCGCTCTGTCATACATCCATTTTTATAGCTATCATGACATCAATATCAAGATTGGCGTAGCCAGCAATTTATTCTTAAGAGCCTTACGGATTTGCTCCCCGGATTTCCTGGAAAAGGAAATTGAACTAATCCGTAAGCAGCTGTCATCTTTAAAAGTACCCTGACCATTTAGTTGAGAAAGCGATCCACAAGGCAAACAATATTTTCTACCGTCCTTCCCACAACAAGACGAGAGAGACGCTCAACAATAAAATAAAACTTCCACACCTGGGCAGGATTAAGGCGTTGAAAGGGACACTTGGAAACTGTAACCCTTTTGCTTTTACCTACCCGAATACCTTAGCCAAATCGCTGGTTAACGTCCAACAAAAGCCAGTCCCCAGACACAGGAGTTTACGAAATCCCTTGCCTCGACTGTGACCAATCTTATATCGGCTTTACAGGCAAATCACTCCCCCAGAGATTAATACAGCATAAACATTCAGTTGGGTGGGACAACAGAGTTCAGCTGTTTTTAACCACATAAATAACCATAACCACAGAAAAAACTGGAATATGTCTCGTATAATTTACTGTATAGCAGCAATTGTCGGTTCAAAAGCCGGATGGTGGAATCTGCCTTGATTAAAGAAAGACAATGGATCTGTGAAGAGGTGTCTGGGATTCAGACATTATGGATAAAATCTTCCTCCAACCAGCGATTAAGAAGATTAAAGAGAAATTGTCAACTGGAGTGACGTAACAGCTGAATTATGGACCTTCTGGTATAAATACCGCTTTTCTGTAACTTTTTCTCATTCACTATTTGCCTGAGGAGAGAGACAGTTTATTCTCTGAAATATAGCCTTTATTTTTCACTTTTTGACATTTTTATGGGCTCTTTTATATTTGATGGAATTCTGTTTTAACAGAAAATATTTCACAGTCATATATGTATATAAGTGTTTGTGTGCATATGTATATATTGAAAAATCTGAAGGAGGAGAAAAGTAAAAAAATTATTTAGATCTTAACGTAAAGAGGGCTGCCCTGTCGGAATTCACATGCACGATTTAGTTTTTTCACAAGATCTACATTGTTGTTAAAGGTATGTGATATATTTGTCACCAAGGGACTAATATATATACAGTACATATGTGTGTGTGTGTGTTTCCTTGTATAGATAATATATATATATATATATATATATATATATATATATATATATATATATATATATATATATATATATATATATAATATATAAATATATATATATATATATATATATATATATATATATATATATATATAATATATATATAATATATATATATATATATATATATATATATATATATATATATATATATATATATATATATATATATATATATATACATGTATATATATATATATATATATATATATATATATATATATATATATATATATATATATATATATATGTGCTTATATAAATATAAACACAAATTCTAAGAATGATGGCTGTCTCAAGATCTTTCGTACCATAAAAAAGTTTTTGTTCCCCTTTTATCTCCATTGGAAGCTACGAAGTGCACTTCTCATCCGACTTGTTTGTAAAAACTCGAGAGCACTTCAAAATCACTCCCTTTTTTTTATACTTCTCGTCCTCCAAGGAAATGGCAGGAAGTAAAAAATGAGCTTTGACGCATTAGTCCGCCTAATATTTTAGTGATGATATATTACAAATTAAGTTCCATTCAATTTATTTCCCTCTCTGCGACCTCGAAAAACTGCTGTTTGTTTTTGTCAAATGATTCGTTTCGTGTTTTTTTTTTATTTCAGTTGTAGGAAATAATTTTTGCTTTTCTTTCCAATCTAATTTATAGTTCGTAATGTATTTCATATAAATTTCGAGTCTACTACGAAAACAAAAAGCCACAATTCTATATTTGAATGCTTCTTAAGGAAAATTTCTTTTCATGTCTTCACCCGAATATATCGATGATTGTTTATGGATATTCAGTCGCTAAGCACGAATTAATTTAATTTAGAACTAAGTGATCAGCTTGATAAATACGCCCTCGAATTCTATAAAAATTATAGATATTTCCTAATACGTAGTCATGGCCTAGTTTCGAAAAGTATAATTGTTGAACGTACTTGGTTTTGTGGTTAACTTTAACAGATCAATATTTTAAATCAGACAGTAACAGTAGTTGCAGCTCGTTACAATTGAAAGGCAAGGGCGCTTCCCACTAGGCCCTCAGGTTCCAACTTCTTTTAGGTTCCTCGTTGGACGAATCGGTAGAGTTCTCGGCTAGCACTCTGCTAGGCCCGAGTTCGAGTCGCTGGCCGGCCAATGAAGAATTAGAGGAATTTATTTCTGGTGATAGAAATTCATTTCTCGGTATAGTGTGGTTCGGATTCTACAATAAGCTGTAGGTCCCGTTGCTAGGTAACCAATTGGTTCTTAGCCACGTAAAATAAGTCTAATCCTTCGGGCCGGCCATAGGAGAGCTGTTAATCAGCTCAGTGGTCTGGTTAAACTAAGGTATACTTAACTTTCCAACTTCTTTTATGACTTGTATGGCCTAGTGGGCAACACCCTTGCCTTTCAATTGAAAGACCTGGGTTCAATCCTGATGTGAGTCAGAAATTTATTTCTGTTCCATGCGTGATTGTGTGTTGATTATTTCTATCTTATTCACTCAGAAGGGATCATTCGAATGAAATGCTGTCAATTGGGTCATTGCTGAGTCGGGAAGTTGGTGAAAACACGATGGTATGCAAGCAGTTAGGTTGCCCAGGTAATTCCTTGGTTGCAGTTGCCCTCAGGTTCCAACTTCTTTTATGAGTTGTATGGCCTAGTGGGCAGCGCCCTTGCTTTCAATTGAAAGACCTGGGTTCGATTCTGATGTGTGTCAGAAATTTATATATATACTGTATATATATATATATATATATATATATATATATATATATATATATATATTATATATATATATATATATATATATATATATATATATATATATATATATATGTATATATATATATATATATATATATATATATATATATATATATATATATATATATATATATATATATATATATATATATAAACATAAAGAGATAAATATGTAAACTGACGTACTTATATTGCTGACATACTCTTTTTATCATTTCATTATTTAGCTAAGGTTATATATGTTGCTTCTTACCTCACGTGTTATTTCCCCTCATTTCAATAACCCAGTATATCCTATTCTCACGATAAGTGAGGTGGAAGGGGAAGGTCTTTTCTTTTCCTTTAGATGCCATAGTAAATGCCCACATTCTGAGAGACCGAAAGGAGGAGGAGTCTCTGGCAATGAATCGAGGGGAGCATAAAGGCGTTTGAGAGGCAGCACCCAAATCTCTTGGTAGAGCAGTCGTCAAGACGGACTGAGAGAGAGAGAGAGAGAGAGAGAGAGAGAACAGAATTTTTTATATTGAACGTCATAGTTCTCTTATTCCCCTGGCAAGTGCTTCTTTATGCATAGCAAAACTTTCCGTTTATCTTATATTTTATTTTTTAACAATAATGTAACAACAAATTTTCATTCCTGTCGACTGTTGAACGGTATTCACTAGCTATTCGCCAACGGAATTGACTTTATATGTATTTTTTTGCGTATTCTCGAATAGTGAAGTTGTATGAAGGTTAGTAAATTGTTTTTTGCATTATAGCGGTCTCTCTGGGTTCATCTATATGTTCGACGAGTTCAACAGAAAGGGTGACAAAATGAACCTAAAGAACGGAAATCAAGTTCTAAATGTTGCTAACTTTCAATTATCATAAATATTAATTATGTCAAAGACAAAACAGCACTGCAAATTACAATCAGTATGAAGAGTATTTGTCTTGAATGAGAGAGTTGAATTAGAATTCAAAGTCTTCTGTAACAGCCAACAAGGAGTTGATTCAGTTCCAAAAAGAAGCAGTTGCTAATAAGGCAACAAAAATATTGAAAGATGTTGCAATGCCTTCTCCTTCACTGCGCCTCGTCTCTCATGGCGTTGGCGATCACGGATTTAAGTTTTTTTTTTTTTTCTTGTTATCTGCACAAGTTGGGAGCCTGTTCTCCCACCAGTCACTCTTCTTATTCGCTCCTTGTATTTCTCCTTGTGTGTTCTTCTCGCCCTCCTTATCTAGATTTTCCTGCTAGACATGAGCTCTCCAAACCCTCCTCCTGAACACATGCCTCCCGAGCTGAAGCTGCCTAACATTTCTCTCTCTCTCTCTCTCTCTCTCTCTCTCTCTCTCTCTGGCTCCATGTTTTCCTAAATTTCTTATTGTCCCTCTCGCGGCTACGATACCTAAAATCTCCTCCTGAAAAGCATTTTTGCTTTTCTAGTCTCTTTTGTCATCTTATCGTTTCATATTTCTACAACAAAACTGACCAGACATGTTTTCATCATTCTTTTCCCACGCTGTACGAGTATTAACAAATCCTTATTTTCTCTTTGCTTGCCAGATCCTGCTCTTAATTTTCGTATCATAGTGTAGAGGGATTTCAAAATAGAGCATTTTAATACCAACATAGTATTGCAATGATCATCACGAATAGCGACAGCTTATAGAATTCGTCACTGACACCTACTGTAGTTTCAGCAGTATTCTTTCAAAACACCAGAATTCACTGTTTGCACGATTACCTGGTTTGTTACAAATAATTCGTTATCACAAAATGTGCAGGTGGCTCTGTAAGTTCACCATGCATTTGCAGTATCATCTCTGCGATAAACTTATAAAATCCCTTTGTAGTAATTTTTTTTCGTCGCATTACCAGTTACATGAATTTACCTAGTCTGGTTGCGATTATGTTCATTGATGATATATCAGTTTATGGGGGCGTTTATCAAAAGTGCTTACTCATTTCTTCATGTGCCATGGCAAAATTCTGTTATTTTACTGACGATATAGTGTTATATTTATAACAAAGGTTACCACCGCTGGGTATTCTTTATTTAAGGACAAGAGTCAGGGGAAACCAATGGTAAGAGTAAAAGTAAGAATTGTAACCTTTAGGCTCAGTGAGACACAGCAGAAAAGGCGGCTTGTGGTAATGAATCTAGGCTTGATTGAGTTTTTCTTTCCACCACCTGTGCTGAATATCCATTGATCCTGTGAATTACATAACAATGAGCGTCACAGTAACAAGTATCCTGGAGGATTAAGTTAGACATGTTATCCTTTAGAGAGAGAGAGAGAGAGAGAGAGAGAGAGAGAGAGAGAGAGATTGATTGATGTTGCGAAGAATGCAGAATGTAATCTCCAGCCTTTGGGATGTATATTTTACTGTCATTCATTACCACTCCAAAAACAGTTGCCATGCCACTCGAAATGATGTTTACAAGGGCCACAGCCTTTTTTGCAATGGATAAACTTGGTTTTCGCTATAAATTTTTGACGCATATGCAACAAAGAAGGTTGGGGGGGGGGGAGTTTTAAATGCAAGACAAGATGTTTCTTAGTGTGTTTATTTGTGGATAAAGAAGCTTCTGCTTTATTTATAAACATTATTCAGTTGTTTCCATGTTTTATTTTGCTGCCCTTACTTATACACTTTCCTATTTTTTAGTTCATACGTGTGCTTACAAGCTCTTTTATATATAAAAAAGACAATATATTCATAACCCCCCGCAGTCACAATCTCACTACGACACTGGTCGTTTAGTCAGAGAAGTTAAGTGAATATGGATCGGGATAGCTCTTAGGTCTATGACAACCTAGAGTTCT
>NC_089768.1:5195000-5197500 GCF_040412425.1 Macrobrachium rosenbergii | reverse complement strand
AAAATGACAGGCAGAGGTTCAGTACTGAACTTGTGCCTGTCATTTTCCTGTGGTATTCGCTTATATACTGAAGTCATGTGCGTCTACTGTGATTTTTTAACCATGTTTATATATATATATATATATATATATATATATATATATATTGTGTGTGTGTATATGTATGCATACATACATACATACATAATGCATATATACTGTATATATACATATATATAGATATATTTATATACATATATGTGTGTATACAATATATATGTGTATAGCCTATATCTATATATATGTTATATATATATATATATATATATATATATATATATATATATATATATATATAATACTCTAGCTGACCAACCTGCGCTGCCCGGAAAAACTCTGAATGACATTCGATAAACTCTCTCTCTCTCTCTCTCTCTCTCTCTCTCTCTCTCTCTCTCTCTCTCTCTCTCTCTCTCTCTCTCTGCTCCCTAACAACCCCTCCTCTCTCTCTTCTCTTCTCACTCTCTTCCTTACTCTCTCCCAACACACCCATTCACTATCATAGAATTCAACAACCTAAGGCCGTTTGTTCACTACCAAGTTTACCTGTCATTTCTTCTTTCAGTTCACTGAAACTCCCATTAAAACTTATGTGTAGACAACGGTTTGTGGCGGAGACAGTCCACTCACCAGAACGGATGAACGGATGGTATTACCTAAATATCTTCCGACCGACTGACAGGTGTGGACAGGCTAGCACCAATTTCATGACAGTTTGCTGCTGTATCTAATCTAGGAAGCATCTTAGATGCTCTCGTCAGAATATGAATATATTATGTATAGGCCTTATTCGTTTCACTGTTAGACCCTTCAACCCTATTTGTATGACGTTATTAGTACAAAAAATACGATAAAAACCCAAAACTATATTTCCATGTGATACAGACAATTTGGTATAGCCCTAGGCCAATGATGTCTTTTTATGATATATGTTACTATAAGAAAGTAAACTTCACTGTCCAATTCATAAAAAAACTGAACCAACCCCTTAGCTCAAATTTAAACTCATTCATTAATATTATATGAGAATAGACGTCTTTTTTTAATAAGAAATATTTAGCCTATATTCTGTTACGCCTTTTTACTACTTTCCTATTTATCAAGTGAATCGCTGCAACAGTTAGCCTTCCACCCCCTTCATCATATTAAAAAAAAGTGGCAAAGCATTCTCTTATATGGCTAACTTCAACATGTGATAAGTATTGTTTATATTGGTTTTAGGGACGTTTTTAACATAACATAATAAATTACAACTCATTGTCTTTGAAGCTGCAAGACATATAGTGATTTTTGGCCATTTATGGCTGAGGCAAAAATATTTTCGAAATAATCAAGAGTAAACGTTAAGAAGTACATTGGCAAAATGTTAAGTCTCAGTCATTTGGGTTCTGAAACTTCTCCTATAAAGCAGTACTAAAGCATGACACTTGGTCTTAGGTTAGTTAATCCTCCTACCATGTTTTTAACTTCAACCATATATTATGCCTCCAAATCACAAGCAAAATCAGTAATAAAGAGAGAGAGAGAGAGAGAGAGAGAGAGAGAGAGAGAGAGAGATTAAAAATTTCGTTTCCGAAAGCCTTCTCGATAAACTGGGCACTTACCTTTTATACCAGGGGATGCCATGTCGAGAACATCCTTCTACTGTTGACCTAACAGCACGTAGGACGTTATTTAAGGGTAAACAAATGGAACATTGTTATATTTCTAATTTAGAAGCATCCATTTAGTGCTCATAATTAGATAAAAATTTCTTTGTAGTTAATTTACACACAGACACACGCCATACATTTATTTATATATATATATATATATATATATATATATATATATATATATATATATATATATATATATATATACTGTATATATTATATGTATGTATGTATATAATTTATTTTCAGGTACGGGATGCGTACATTGGATGCGAATCTCATTCATGCGAAAGCAAAATCATTTATGTTTTCAACTTTCTACGCAGCGTCATCTTACAACATCCATCATTTAAGATCCCTTAAGCAGGACGCTTTAGGCAGATTTTTTCTGAAGGCACCCTAAGTCCGTCTCACATCTCCCTAAATTGCATATCTCTCTCTCTCTCTCTCTCTCTCTCTCTCTCTCTCTCTCTCTCTCTCTCTCTCTCTCTCTCTCTCTCTCATATTTAGCCCAAAGCGGCGCCTTTCCCTGATATGCATCCTTATATCTGGGAGGGAAAGTTCTGGGCAATAATCGTTTACTCTCAGTCGAGCAAAGTGACTGACGTGCTTCCAGAGAATCTGAATTCCACTGAATCTCACTGGACGGCACCGCATACAGTTTCAAGTCTTTTTATTGTAGGGTAAAATGAATATGTGGAGGGTGGACATACACATATGAATAATTATTATACACGTATTCATATTATGTATATATATATATATATACATATGTATATGTATGTATATATATACAGTATATATAC
>NC_089768.1:5155000-5190000 GCF_040412425.1 Macrobrachium rosenbergii | reverse complement strand
GGAGGGGCCTTCTTGGCACTCGATGCAGGAAGATTCTACAAGAACACGCCCGTCCTAGCGGGTGATGAGAGCTTACAGTCAGGGCAGAATTGGTTTGCAGCGTCAGGTTTGATCTGCAATGATACAGCTAAGAGGTTACCTGATGAATGGATCCTGGCACTGAGTATACTCAAATAAAAGCTCAATAATAACACTTCATCAATGCAAAATAATAATCATCAAACAGGTCACTAATATCACTCCGGGTATGGAAAAAGAAGATACGATGAAAATTACTAATAGAAGAAGGAAAGGTGGCCTGCAATCTTAACGACTCACATTACCTTGTCCTCAAGGACGTCTCCGTTGGCTACTGACGGACTATGGCACTTGAGGGTGGGGTTGGGGTTGGGGGAAGGCAAAGCTATGAATGGCGAATGCTAAGTCAAGGGGTAAAGGGATGGTGAAGGAGGGAGGCTCTCTGCCTCTCGTCTGGTTCTATAGTCAGTCGCTCTCGGGCACGGTCAGCAGCTCCCTTTTATGGGGTCTGAACCACAGGTCAAATGCATGATGGGAGTTGGGGCCATGCGATTCCCACGTAGCACTACACCTTAATTTCTGATGCCAAGCCCTGGAAGGTCCGTTCAGTTCTCGCATCAGCTTTCTCCTCGCTAAGAGTGTCCTCTGGCTGTGCTGGTGGCCATTAATCCGCTAATCCCAACACCAAGGTCTTGTGAGAAAGGAAGAGAGAGCAAGAATCACCATTTCCAAGAAAAGAGGATTAAGATCTGAGGGGGAGGGAGGTTATTTGACAAAGAATAGGAAACTCCAAATCTTCAGGGTCTAGTTGACCTGACAAACAAGTTCTCAGTACTCTTTGGTTATTCGTTTTATTCTAATTTGAGGTGAGTAGGCTGGCTTTATATGAGAAATGCACTTGCAGTCTTGCTGTCTGGATAATCTTGTTTATCCAGACAGTGTATATAATATATATATACATACGTATATATATATATATATATATATATTGTATATAATATATATATATATATATATATATATATATATATATATATATATATATATATATATATATATATATATATATATATATATATATATATATATATATATATACAGATATACTGTATATATTATATGCAATATATATAAAAGTGAATGTTTGTACATTTGTTTGGCTTCTCTAGAAATCCAAACCTCTTTACAGACCCAGACAAAATTTTGCACATGCCTCTATGTCACCTCAGAGCGTTTTTAACTTAAAATTAAACCCCTACCCTGTGACAGATATACAAACACGGATAAAACAAGTGAAATTTTCGTTTTTACATCACCTTTTCCTTCAGTTTTCTGGGTTTATTCTCATTTTCCTCCTGATGCTTCACCTTTTCTTCCGGCGCTGCCAGAAGTATGATTAACCTACAACAATGAATCCCCTATAACATAAATTTTTTATCAGAATTTACGTGAATTTTGATCATAATTTATGATAATTATTATTAATATGTTTTAAACATATACTTCACTGCTTGATTATATTGCTAAATTAAATATTTTTGGCTTTGTTACAAAACATATTTAATAGCTATAAAGCAATGAACCCAAACCAGCAGGTCCAAAGAATTTTTTCTTAGTTGTCTTCCTCATTCACACATGCATAGTAACTGCTAGCTCAAAACAACATGCAAGATGTATGATGACAGTATATCCTTTTTCTTTATTAGTTCAAATTCGAATTATCTCATTAATTCGATCATTTCTTTTTCGTTTTTACCTTCGGAATTCTTTACGTTGACTACTTCATAGCATCACGATGGCGTATATCATTATAAATTCAGTTTAAATGAGGTTTATGGGGTGTTTTGGCAACAATACTTCACTACATACCTAATGCCGGGAGGTACGGACTGCCACACCAAGTGTGGAAAAAATTTGCACACACTTCTTAGGGGCTTATTGTGGTCAGATATTATTATTTTCTTATATGATTCACTGACCTTTGTTCTCGGTCATTTGCATGTTTATATTTATGTTTATATAATAATGACTAAATAAAGAGCCATCAAAGAATGGTTGTTTATGCAGAATCAGGAAGCAGCAGAAGTCAATCAAACGATGTCTTGATTGACATGTCGAATGAAGATGACAATATAGTAACTGCTTTAGGTTTCCATCTAATTAAGGTAACTTAAATCTATTTCAAATTGTTTTAATAAATGTAAAAAGTGATTGTGATTAATTTCATAAGGATGTTTATGGGAAATGATCTTTAGACTGTGAAGGAAAGCATATATCATTTTATATACATTAGATTTTACTGATGGTTGAATGAATTTAAAATTTAGGTGAGCATGGAAGTCAGTGACGTGGAAATGTGGCAGCACTGGGTCCATCTGTTGTTACACGAGAGACAGACCTTCTCCCCTCCCACACACACACACACAAACACACAGACACACCCTCTCTCTTCCCTTCATCTTCCCTTCCCCTTCTACTTCCCTCTTCCCTTCTTTTTTCCCTAACCCTCCCCTTCCTCTTCCCTTCTTTTTTCCCTTCCCCTCCACTCTCCTCCCCCTTCCCATTTCCCTTCCTCCTTCACGCCCGTCCCCTTCCCCTTCCCCTCCCCTCCCCCTCCTTTCCCCTCCCCCTTCCCCTTCCCCTTCCCCTCTCCTTCTCTCCCCTCCCCTTCCCTCTTTTCTCCCCTCCCTCTTCCCTCCCCCTTCCCGTAGACTACCATTCAGAGTTTTCCCAGGCAGTGATGGGTTGGTCAGCTAGTATATAATTTATATATATATATATATGTATATATATATATATATATATATATATATATATATATATATATATATATATATATACTGTATATATATATATATACATACATACATACATATATATATATATATATATATATATATATATATATATATATATACTGTATATATATATACATACATACATATATACTCGCTATTGCTCGCATTTGCTAGTTCTCATATTCGTACCATACCCATACCCATACCCATATCCATATCCATATACATACCCATATCCATACAGTACCCAGTTTCTCGCTGGGTGAGCGGGTTCCGTTCTCAGCTACCACTCTGTTGGTCGTGAGTTCGAATCTCCGACCGGCCAGTGAAGAACAAGAGGAATTTGTTTCTGGTGATAGAAATTCATTTCTCGCTATAATGTGGTTCGGATTCCACAATAAGCTGTAGGTCCCATTGCTAGGTAACCAATTGGTTCTTAGCCACGTAAAAATAAATCTAATCCTGTTAATCAGCTCAGTGGTCTGGTTAAAGTAAGATATACTTAACATACAGTACCCATACCTGACCATCCCATACCAATACCCATACCCATATCTTTGCATGCATACCTATACCCATACCCATATACATACCAATACCCATACCAATATCCTTACCTTACCAATACCTATACCCTTACCTATACCCATATCCATTATATATCCATACCCATACCATAACATAACACTCCCATGCCCATGCCCATCCCATACCCATATGCATACCATACCCATACCCATATCTGTACCATACCCGTACCATACCCATACCCATACCCACAGCTAAATTAATCCTAATACTAATAGTCAGCAAAAGTCTACGGGCAGTTCCACCCCCGTTTACCTTCCGGTCATATACAAACAACTGACCATATCTTGGTGAAGGTGCAGAAGCAGGTGTTGATGGGTTCTGAATCAATGCTGATGCCATTGGCGGTTCCGGACTATCACCAGTAGTGCCTCCTGTTGTTCTAGAATTACCTGCTGAGTCCATTCGAAACAAAAATAACAAGGTTCAGCCAAAAATCCTTTAAATCCTTTATTATATACCACTGGGTCACTTAACGTTGAAAATTTCTGGACAGTTATTAGAATATTATTCCTGAAAGACGTCTTCACAACTCCAGGCTCCTGTGAAGCAGTCTTTAGCTCCTGAAGCATTCCTGGAGAAATGCCCATTGGATTATAACGTCTTCTTAAAGACTCCAGGATCCTGTGAAGTCGTCTTCAGCTCCTAAACGGATTCCTGTCGGATCCACTTCCCTTCAGGGAAGAAATCCAGAATTTGTCTTCGGAATCATTTCTTCCACTTCCTGGAGAAACGCCCATTGGATAGTAGTATTTACTGTGATCCTCATAATGCAGGTGGTTCATAGTTGCCTCATGAGGTTAATTAAACATTTTATAAATTCCAAAGGTCAAGCAAGTTATACGAGTATTTTTATTTGAAAAACCTGTACCTTGCTTTTATAAAAAAAATTATGTCCTTGCAAATCTATAAACATTTTGCTAATAGTACTCAATCTCAACGCATTTTATTTCATCATAAAACATGGGAAAGGGAAAAGGGAAGAGGGAGGGGGAGGGAAAGGAGAAGGGGAAGAGGAAGGGGGAGGGGGATTATCGTTTTTCCATGAGGGAGCTGAGGTCCAGGGGAGAGTGCGAGTGTTTAGGGACCACCCTGCTTAAATCGGTTTTGTGGGTAGGGAAGTGGGAGGAATGTAGACACACACACACACACACACACACACACACACACACACACACACACACACCACAGGCAGAAAGGCAGCCAACGAAATTAGGTATATGGAAAAGTTTGCCCATTTATATACTTCAAAATATTATGCAATAATACCCCTCTAACATCAAATAGGCACTACTTTGTGACCAGAATTCGACCAGATGCCTCCTTGGTTCCTAACAATGTCAAAGTGAGTGATAAACTATTTGAATTTAATTTAAAGATGTTCAAATACTTTTTCCTGTTCGATCATATGAAACATTTATAATTTATATGAAAAACACTGGTAAAAATAGACATAGAGTAAGGTACAACACGACCTCTTTTCAGTTTGATAGACTTTTTTTTTTTTTTGTTACTTCAAAATCATTTTCAGTGTTCACTGTAATTGTAATTCATTTCAGTTCTTTCGTTGAAGTTATCCTGTACAAGACACATTCATACAAAAGTGTTCTACTTTCAAGCGAAATTTGACATTTATCCACGAAATTTTTCTTCTTCAGTATTAAAGCACCCAGAAGAAAAAAGTACCAAATGGTGGCCGTATAAAATGTAAAGCAACATTTAGTACCCCATCTGCATGTCATACAGAAGTCACAGAGGAGACTTTACCTCGAAGGAAATTTTCACCTCTGTGTCAGTTGCACCCTGACCTTCCTTCCTCCTGGTTTTTATGATGGGTCATTATTATGCGTCTCAGCACAAGAATGGAGTTTCCTGGATATCAGTTTCTCACAGGTACTTTATTAACTTTCCTGCCACTCTTGCTGTCAATCACAATCCTGGTATGATTTGTTACCAATTCTGCATTTCCTGTTCACCTTGGCAAATTAAAACCCGACACATTCTGTAGTGTTACTTTGTAAAAATGTCATTTTCGAATCTCTCAACCTTCGAAGCCTTTCAACTCTTGATTTGCTCAGTAACTCACTCTGTCTGCTTCCACTTTTTCCAGCTCTGTTACTTGAATAATTAAGTTACATCAATGATATCTGGCTGAACATTCCATTCTGACATTGTCGTTGACAAAGCCCACCTGCTCCACTCATCAACTTAGGAGATACCTGTCTTGTAACAATTGTTTGCTGAGTGACCAGCCTTCCATGTTTATAACGTATGTATTAATACAATCCGTACAGTCTCTCATAACAGTGCTAAACACCAGGCTTTGTTTGCCATGATGTTGCGGTCTAGTATTTCCTGACTAATTTATACTGTATATCAAGCTTTTCCCCCTTTGTGATATCAAAGTCTCATAATTTTCAAGTTTCTTAGTTTCAGACGAATTTACAAGTCGTATTTTATGATTTTTAAGCTGTATTAAATTCTGTTTTTATGAGAAGGTTCCTTGTTTTACCGCAGCGTTGTAACAAGGAAGTATAATTTATTTTTTTATTATTTTTATTGCGCTAGCACTTATGTTTAAAGGTTCCTTATGAAATTTCAGAATTCTGCATTGTAGTTTAAGAGAATTCTTTTGGTTCCTTCAAGTAAGATAGTCCGGTGTTCTAACGGTCTGAATTGATTTAAAATCGTGATTTTTTCTTTTTATGTTTTTACCTAAAACCGTTTTCTAGTTCATAATTTCTGTTCCCCAACGTATTATAAACAAATTCACACACGTCAGTAGTTAAGGTCTTGATTAAGAGGCCATATGCTATATTAGGTAAATGATTTTCGAACTTCGATTACAATCATCTTAATAATTCTTTTAGAGGTAAATTTCAGTTACTACTTTATCTCTCTCTCTCTCTCTCTCTCTCTCTCTCTCTCTCTCTCTCTCTCTCTCTCTCTCTTCATCTTAATAATTCTTTTAGAGGTAAATTTCAATTAATACTCTCTCTCTCTCTCTCTCTCTCTCTCTCTCTCTCTCTCTCTCTCTCTCTCTCTCTCTCTCTCTCTCTCTCTCTCTCTCTCTCTAATCATTGTACATGATCTCAAGAGAAGATCTTTACCTTAAACGTTATCTAATCATAACTTTTTATGTAAAGTATTTCTCAGCAATTGCTATCAGTGGCAATGAATGGTGCTAATTAACTAACTTGCTACTGGTACTATTTTAACCAGCCAATATCCAGACAGCAATCATGCTGTAATTACGTCCCAGAGGTAATTACTAATGAATTTCAGTTTAATTGCCTGCAATCTGAGGGGTAGGCAGCGACTGTGCATTTTATTTTACCAATTGTTCCTTATTGTATGTCTTTGACAATCGTCAAAAATGCATATCCACATACCATAATTTATGGAGAGACGAAAGATGTACTGTTTTTAGTTAGTCTAAGTTAGACATATTTGTTAAGAATTTTCAAGCATTTATAGATACATATTTTATCACGTCTTATCACAGGAGTTTCATTTCAATATACTCTTATTTTTCTGTTATGCCTTGTTAGTAAACATATTGGAATTTTTGTTAATAAGCTTTTTTGGTATGGTGAAAAGTTACAACATTATGACGAGAAAGGAATTTCTATCATCAGAAATAAATTCTTCTAATTCTTCATTGGCCGGTCGGAGTCGAACGCTGGGCCAACAGCGTGCTAGCCGAGAGCTCTACTCACCCCTCCAATGAAGTGGCCTTCTTGTATTCTTTTTAGAGTATATGAAGGAAATGCATTAAGAAAAGGAAAACGTTTTGAAGTTAATAGTTATTTAACTATTATCGTCAAGGTTTTGGTTTTCCTTGTTCTAATGCATTTCCTTCATATACTCTAAAAAAGAATACACGAAGGCCACTTCATTGAGCATTTCACTGAAAATCCATCAACTTCATCAGCGTAGAATATGTAACTTTAGATTCTGAACAATGTAGTAACTTTTCACTCCGCTTCGATCCGCCCTCAAATAAGGCAGCCTTTTGGAGATGAAGATTTCGTGGCTGTAGGCTCTGTCATCCTGTCAGGAACTGAGGCTTTTAAGGCAAAAGTTTCCCCGGGACTTTCCTTTCACCTTAGAGTGTTCTACAAAGGAACAGAATGTCAAAAGTTAAACACCTAACAAGTAAAACTTTGTTAGTGATGTCAGAAAGGACTTTTGCCTTAACGTGATGATGTTGTACAAACATAAAACTCCCACCCAGACCCCCATCTCTCTCTCTCTCTCTCTCTCTCTCTCTCTCTCTCTCTCTCTCTCTCTCTCTCTCTCTCTCTCTCTGTTGCTATTTATGTAAATTATAATCTGTTTCTCGTGCTCTCCCCGTGTAAGCTGTTAATATATCCACTTAGGTTTTACTATGTGCTAAGAAAATCACAGGAGATGCGCGTTATTTGGTAAAAGTGAGCGCCACAGAAAACTAAGTCAGAAGGGTCTTACCAAGCTCTTTCGCGTTTATTCACGCATCCTTGTGGTACAAACCGAGACAACGTTTAGAATAATGGTAAAGGGTAAACAAAAATAAGAAGAACCACCAGATGGTTAATTGTTGAAGGGTAACCAAGAAAGATATTCCTGGATGATCCGGTCACAAACTGATACATCATATTTAACAAGTAACATCGAAAGGGTGACCATACAATTTATCAAACGTGTATAAAACTAAAAACCAATTGCTTTCCTTATGTTTATCAACAGTTTTTTTTTATAATCATAAAATCTTCAAGGTTAAATAGACCAAGATATAAGTTTAAAACTCTACCCGTGTTTGACCTGATAAAACAAGATTCAATGACATTCCTTTTAACTGCGTCGCCGCACGGAAGTATGTACCTTGCTTCACTTCAGTTAATAGGATGATCTGAATCTTTCATATGGACAAATAATGCATTCGATATTTGGCAAGTTTTTACGGAATACTGACGCTGTTTGATTTGCTTTGCAAATTATTTTCCAGTTTGTCCATAATATTTCTCATCACAGTTTTTGCAAGGAATTTCGCACGTGTAGCCAGAAACATCATAAACAGAATTTCTTATTACCACACTCTTAACATTATAATTACTGAAAATAACATTTATGTAGAAAAGCTGTAATATCCCAGGAATCTCTCAAAACTTTTCGTCATAGGGTAACTTTATAATGGTGTTCTTATTAAAGTTGGGTTATTGCCAGTTGAATAAACTGCTTTCCGGTCCTTTTCAATGCAGTATTGGAAATTGCCAGGAAACATTTTATTTTACTAACAACAAATCTGATGGATCAGGTGGGACCAAAGTTATCGAGGACATTGATCCTTTCAGTTCTTGATCAAATCTGAGGGATTCGTTGAAGGTTATGTGAGAACAACGCTGCTTGCAATTCTTGCACAGATCTGAGGGATCTGCCGAGACTAAAGTTATATGAGGACGGCGCTGCTTGCAAGTCGTGCATAAATCTGATGGATCTACTGAGACAAAAGTTGTACGAGGACAACACTGCTTGCAATTCTTGCACAGATCTGAAGGATCTGCTGAGACTAAAGTTATATAAGGTCAACGCTGCTTATCAAATCTTGCAAAGATATGAGGGATCTACTTAGACCAAAGTTATTTGAGGACAATGCTGTTTGCAATTCATGAACAAACATAATGGGTTTGCTGAGACCAAAGTTATACAAAAACAACGCTGCTTGCAATTTTTGAGCAAATGCAATGGATCTGCTGAGACCACAGTTATACGAGAACAATACTACTTTCAATTCTTTTGCAAATATGAGCGATCTTCTGAGATCAACGATATACGAGAATAATACTGCTTGCAATTCTTGAGCAAATCAAAGTGATCAACTGAAACCAAAGTTATAAGAGGAAAATGGTGCTTGCGATTCTTGAGCAAATCTAAGTGATCAGCTGAGACCAAAGTTATAAGAGAAAAACGCTGCATGTAATTCTTGAGCAAATCTAAGTGATCAGCTGAGACCAAATTTATAAGAGAAAAACGCTGCTTGCAGTTTCTGTGTAAACCCTATGGATCTGCTGAGAACAAAGATTTATGAGAACAACACTGCTTGCAGTTCTTGAGAAAATCTAAAGGATCTGCTGAGACCAAGGGTATAAGAGAAAAAAGTTGCTTGCAGTCCTTGTGCAAATATGAGGGATCTGCTGAGACCGAAGTTACTGAAGAACAATTCTCCTTGTAGTCCTTGTACAAGTCTAAGGGGTCTTCTTAAACCAAATGTAGAACTGTTAACATATTAAAGCACCAGTATACTACACGTAGACGTCTTCTGTTCCAAGGTGAGAACATCCTACACGTCCCAACTTTTACTCCTGTGCCCCCGAAAAAATCGGTTAAATATGGCATGCTTACTATTGTTGACAGAATATTAGATGAAAAGAGCCGAGGGGGAGGAGGGGTGACAATTATTCTTGGCAGCATTGGAATCAACGAAGTTCATTTAACTGACTCAGAGATACTATCCAGGCCCAAATCTACGAGCTTTTAAAGAGGGCTAAGAAGGAAATGATTTTAACCTGTAAACTATAAAATAATCTGTATGCCAACATGATTGCATAAGACTTGGTTTGATGGAAATCTCCTATGGAGATGAGAAAAGGGGCCTATAAGGAATCGAATCCAGGAAGAACACAGATGGAATGAAGGAAAGGGCACCTGTTGTACCAGCGGCCGCAAATGAAAGGAATGATCGGACACGAAACTTGTGAGATCGCGAGCAAGGAGACTGAATGAAAGTCTTTACGTCATGGACACTTAGAAAAGGTTAACTGGAGTTCCTGATAGAAGATGACCACGCAAGGTAGGATAGGAGAATACGTGTTGATTTTGCTTCCAAGAAGTTAAACTGAAGATGAAGGAGACTCAAAAGATTCCAAGTAATTCAGAGGGTGAGAAGTGACTAATGTGAGGCGGTGGAATAAAGCAAGGAAGAACGACATTTAAATGCGTTAGTCAAACGTTTTGGGAATAGAAGATAAACAAGTGTTCTTCTAAAATGAAGTCTGATTATCATTGCTTAAGATAAAGTGAAAAGACAGCAAAATTTAAGCTCCCTGAAACACCAAGAAGAATACCATCAGATTCATAACCCTTTCGAACCTCACAGGTTAAAGTACTGCAATAGAACCATGTAAGAATATATTGATACATGTAAGGAGTCCAAACCGAGCAATATTTTCTTTAGGAAAGTTAGTTCCTGTAGCATAAGGTTAAAAGAGCGGAATCTAGACATACAGAAAAATTGTTGATGGTTTTGACTGAAGAGAATTACTGGAAACTGTAAAGAGATAACGTAAGATCTTCATTTCCTCTTTACAGCGAAGATCATAGCTTTATAAAGTGTCATTTTACTATGCTGGCAGTGCAGAATGAGATTCTAGGATATGTTGGTGTTCTCTCCCTCTAGCCTTAATATATTTAATGATTAATAATTTGAATAATATATAAAATGAGGAACATAATACCTTTAGTTTACTCGGAAAAGAAATTTAAACTGCCCAAATTACAAACAAAAGTTTATGATAAGCAGGTCGTACTTGTTACTAACTTCATTGTCAGTTCATTTATTACCCAAGCGAAACCATGAAGAATGTTCGCGGACGTAACCAAGGCGCGTTTTCATCAATCAGAACTTTTATGCAAACACCTTATACAGACTAGATGATTGATGGCAGTGTAAAAATCTATCCCTACGAAGAAAGGAATGAAGGGAAAACGAGAATTAATCCAACCGTGGAATTAGCCGTTGAAAATTTGTGTTGATAAAACATCAAAATTAATTTTCCGTAAATATGTCCTTGTTGCCTAATTTAAAACATATTAGGTCTCTCTCTCTCTCTCTCTCTCTCTCTCTCTCTCTCTCTCTCTCTCTCTCTCAAAATTTAATACAGAAACAATGCTTCCTGGAAGGTCATGTGTTTAAAATTGTTTTAATGGGTTTATCTTTTCTTTTTATATTTTTCTTTGGTAGCGATATAATTCATGAGGCATATACTGCACGAAAATTAAGCGGATTAGCTTTTTTTTAATCAATAGTAGCATGATGAGACACATATGAAGTGATGTAATGATGACTACGCACACACACATATATATATGTATATATGTATATCTGTATGTATATATGTGTGTACATATATAGGTATGTATGTATATATATATATATATATATATATATATATATATATATATATATATATATATATATATATATGTGTGTGTGTATGTATGTAGCCTATAGAGTACATTTGTCACTCCAAAGCCTGAGACCCAACTCCAAGAATATGGAATTATGATGTCCATGACGTGATTCGAACTTGCATTCTCATGATCAGGTGGGTAACACGACGTCGTTCTGATACTCCGGATAAGGGTCCAAATCCTGCTATGGACGTAAGAATTTCATATTCTTGCATTTGGATCTCATGCTTTGTAGTGACAAGTGTATCCAAAGAGCGTGAAGCATTACAGAAGCTAAGAGGGCATGATGGTTATCATAATTACATAAAATTCTGGTAAAATGTGACCAGTTGATTCTGTATATGTATATGTATATGTATATATAATATATATATATATATATATATATATATATATATATATATATATATATATATATATATATATATATATATATATATATATATATATACATATACATTCATAAAATCCACGTAAGAAGGTGAGTGAAAGCCAGAACTTTGAACAAATATTTTTGTAGTTTCTTGTACATTTTCAAGTTCACATTGAATATAGAGGTAGTTGACAAATCTTTATATACAAAATGAGAAGGGGGGGGCGGGGTTACAGTTTCTTAATCTGGGCAGCATGTTCTTTAAACAGAAAAGACTAGGAACAAAGGATGCAGGATAATCCAGGGTGGAGATTAAAATTCCTGGTGCACGTGGCTTCAATAAACACTGTTTTCAGCAGATTCCTTTTCCGATGGTCGTTGACCTTGCGGCTTATCGATGACTTATCCCAGTTAATAGCATGGCCTGTCTTAAGCCAATGATCCGATATGCCATTGTTTGTTAGGCTTCTTGAAAGGGCATATTTGTGTTGGGAACATCTGATTTTTAGTCCTTTTGATGTTTGGCCAATATAAATCTTATTTCATTCTTTGCATGAGAGACTATATACAGTATTGTTTGAATTGGATGGACTATTCTTAATTAACCTATTTCTTAAAATATTATATTTGAATACTAAATTAATATCAATAGTTTTTAAAATGGGTATTGCAGTAATGAAATTAGGGTGAAATGGTAAACAAAGAATGTTCTTAAGTTCTGTGTTAACTCTGGTTGGATTATAATATGTCTTTTTTGTTTTATTCTTACAAAGTTCCAAAAAATATGAAGAACAACGTAATTAATATCCTATTTTATCAATAATTTTAAACTCATCTTCCTAAAATTCAGGACTACAAATTCTAAGAGCTCTAAGATACATACAAAAAATGTTGAATCCGTTAATTTGTTTAGCATGGTAAGAATAAAAATGAATGTACGACAAATTATTCGTGGGTTTCCTATATACTTTAAAACGAAAATTGGTGTTATTTCTAATAACTTAAGATGCCCTAAAATGGAATGCAATTATTTTCTTCATATTCTGTTGTGAATTTTATGGATGGTACAAGATTATTAATTGTATTCAAGAAATCAGGGATATTTACACTGTCTTTTACAATACAAAAGCAATCTCTACATATGTAACCCAAAATACTTTCGAGAATAGATTTCTTGGAATAAGTCTAGACTCAAAGAGTTCCATGTAAATATTAGACAAAAGTGGCGAAAGAGGGTTCCCAACAGCCATACCAAATATTTGTCCATAAAAATTACCATTGAAAGTGAATTTACAATGTTTCATATAAAGGGATATGAGATTAATAATGACATTGGTAGGTAATTCTAGATTATACAAGTCCAAATGTTGTGATAAATATTGAATTAATCCATCAATAGGAATTTTAGTAAATAAAGATCTCACATCAAAACTGGTTAATTTGTCAGTACTGGATAATTCAATATGGGAAAGTCTATCACAGAAGTCAGCTGAGGTTTGTAAATGGGAATTTGAAATAGTACTCAGGATAGGTGATAGTAATTTAACTAGATATTTAGAAAGTTTATAACTAATAGAACCGGTTGAGCTGATAATGGGCCGAGTAGGAAAATCTCTTTTATGGGTTTTGATTAATCCGTACTTGTACAGTAAGGATGGGCCAAACGTTGACACTTTTTCTTTTATTGAGCCGAATTCTTTTAGTATAGCTTTTATTTTAGAATTGAAACTTTTTATGACCTCAGCTAGTGGGTCACTCCTTAGTTTTTTGTAAGTACTAGAATCAGATAATAAATTTTCCATTTTTTCTGCATAATTCATTTTATCCATTATTACAAAACAGTTGGATTTGTCGGCATTAGTAATGCGCAAACTTTTATCTTTCTTCGTTTCCTGAATTGCATCTATAAACCTTTTTGGAAAATTCACTATTTTATTAGATATTTGAAGTAAGCCGAAGAAAAGACGTTTATCTAAATTCATTGAAGGTGACACAATTGTGTTTTTCTTTTCCAGTTTGGATATCTTAGATGATGTTCGTGCACGAGATGTCACCCTTAATCGAATATGATAAACCATAGCTTAAAACAAGTTTGAAATTCGGGTTCAGCTCTTTGTTTGAGAGGTTTATTGCACAATCATCTTTACATTTGTTATTCCAATCACTTATCTCAATGAGTCCTTTCAATTTATGATAAGGTGGTGAACTAATTTGTTTAGCTTGAATCTAAAGCTATTATAAATTCTGTTCAGAAGCAGTGGTATCCAATTCGGGGGAATCCTATTCATAAAATTAAATCTTTCAGTTCTAAGTTCTTTGAAACTGTTGAATTCAAGCCTTCTTGTATTTTTTGTATGTTTTTTGAAGGAAATTACACACAATTCAATGAAGGGCGATTCACTGTCTTGGTAATAAAGACTGGAATTACCTGTTTTTGTAGACACTTTTGAAGAAATTTCCGTCGAAGCCGCATGCTGTGTGCTTTCACTAATGTCCTTTAGAAGTGGAAGAGAACATTTGCCAGAAAAGGAAACAGGAGTAGAAAATTTCTCGTGGCATCCATATCCAATGTAGCACGAATGAACGCGTGCTTGAGAGTATCATAAAATCCACGTAAGAAGGTGATTTTCGCCTCCGTTTGCCACTCTGTCTTTCTGTAAGTCCGTCCCTTAAAGTTTCTTTCATGGTTACCTTATCATCACAACAATATGAAGTTGAAGATATTTCGATCAGTTTTGGTACAAAGGTCATCGTCATGTTGTATAGCTGTGCATGAAGGGAGATTGTCAATTTGACATTCCATATGTTTGTTCGTCAACGAATCTGCCACTGTAAATTGCCATCACAACTGCTTGGTACCAAGCAGTTGTGATGGCAATTTCAGTCTTACCTGGTACAAACGTAGACCATCATACATTGCTTCCCATGAAGGGAGATCGTCCATTTGTCCGGCTGTCTCTGACAGTTTGCCTGGCACACTTAACTTGTCATCAAAATATTATAATTATTATTCAGAAGATGAACCCTATTCATAAGGAACAAGCCCTACAGGGGCCATTGGCTTGAAATTCAAGATTCCAAAGAGTATGGTGTTCATTAGAAAGAAGCAACGAATGTTAATGGGTAATACAGAAAGAAGAGATCAGTCGTTAAATAGAAAAAATAATTAACAATAAATAAATAAATAGATAAGAATGTAAGTAAATTATTAAAATACAAGGAGACTCGTTCTAGGGTAGTAGTGCGTTGCATCTTCTCTTGAGTTTTCGAAGTTCCAGTTACCCGTCACCCTCAAGGAGACCGTTCCACAATCCAAAGGTATAAGGAGTAAAGGACCTCTGGAACTGAGGAGTTCAACTTAGTGGAAATTTATTGCATATTGGTGCTGCTTTTCAACAAATCTGGTCGCTCTTGGCAGGAAAAGAGGATCATGGATAAATTGTGAATATGAAAAATCTCTGTTAAAATACAGCTTGTGAAAAATTGACAAGCAAGAGACTACCTATCGATGGTCCAAGTTATAACTGTTAATGTTAGAGAACAGAAATCTACCACCACGAACCGCTGTATCTAAAAGAGGTAAATATCTGGCAGAAGCAGACATCCACACCTAAAACGCCTGAAAATATATCTTGACGGGAGAAAACGACAGTTATTTACTTTTATAAAAACATACTAGAGGCTAGGATTAATATTCCATGAATCATTATGCTTACAGAGATGAGCCTCTCAGGGGCTGTGGCATAAGCCACGTATTACTTCATTCAGTATCATCACCTCCAAAGTCACATGGTATAAAGGGCTTCTATGAAATTCTGCTGTTCTGTTCATGTCTTTGCCTTATCATCCATAAATCACCACTCATCTTCAGCTTCCGTTCTCACAGTGTTCAGCTAAGTTGGTCAGGGTCTTCCAACTCATCTGGTTCTCACACTAGTCCTGCTTACACATTTACATAATAGTCTCACACGGCTTGCGCGAAGGACATGTTCAAGCCGTTGCCAGCCCCATTCCCTTTCGTCGTTATCTCATACACGTGGAACTATAATAATTTTTTGTATGGTATCATTTCTAAGTCTGTTCTGCAGTTTCAGTTCTGTTATTGTTCTTCAAGGTTCTGTTATTGTTCTTCAAGGTTTTGTCCCAAATCAAGCTCCTCGTTGGGTGAGTCGGTAGAGCTGCGGACTGTCACTCGATGTGCCGGAGTTCAATTCCCCGGCCGGCTGATGAAGAGTTAGAGGAATTTATTTCTGGTGATGGAAATTCATTTCTCGCTATAATGTGGTTCGGATTCCACAATAAGCTGTAGGTCCCGTTGCTAGGTAACTAATTGGTTCTTAGCCACGTAAAATAAGTCTAATCCTTCGGGCCAGCCCTAGGAGAGCTGTTAATCAGCTCAGTGGTCTGGTAAAACTAAGGTATACTTTTAACTTTTGTCCCAAATCGAAAAAATCTTTTACATAATTTTACTGCCATGCCATGATTCATATCCTTATAGCATTAAGGATCGTATTTACTGCAAATTTACTTGGAAAGACCTAACCAACATTAATTAGAACTATTTCACTCATGGATAATTTCAGTTAGCATTACGTATATATCACGAATGATATAGTGATGCAAGGCCTTCCATAATATTGGACTTTAGAGGCAGTCAGATGCCTTCTCGTAATCAGTGAGAACCATCAGAAGGAGATTTTGGAGTTCTATTCATAGTTTCACAGTATATTGTAAGATAATTATTTGATCTGCGCAACTCTTATTTTTCCTAAAGGCAGCTTGTTCATCTGTAAGCTTTTAATCCATCTCTCTCCCCAGCCTGTTGAGATTAAGCATACTAAACATATTCAAGACCCAGTTTTGCCAAATGCATTATACTGAAATCCACTTAATGGAGCCTCAAAATACGCATTTTCACCCCACATCCATAGATTTTTATATATATATATATATATATATATATATATATATATATATATATATATATATATATACATATATATATATATGTATATGTATTTGTATTGTGTTTTGTATGTATATATATAAAGAGTTACAAAATATATAATACTCACCTTTTGAATATTATTCTCCTTCCTGTATCTCTGACGTCTGTACTAATCATCCTACGAAATGAAAATGTCGTTCCCGACATAAGCTTGCTTGCTCATGTCTGGCGATGTAGAAGAGGTACTCGCTTCCCTTTTCTTTTCAGTAGAAGAATCTGCAACACTATAAGCTGACATTGTTTAAATTTTCTTTACAACACTTTTAGGAATATTATATGAGTGGTAATTTTTGTCAGATCTTCCAAGTCCACATCTTACAGTGAGGACAGCATTGATAGATTTTAAACTTAGTCTGCGTGTTAGGTTTTTTTTTTTTTTTTTACAATATTGAGCTGGCTAAAAAGTCTTTCCACTTCAACATTTGAATGCGGTATGGGTAATATACTAATGGCCAGCTCATGTAACTCCTAAAATGGATTACTGTAATTCCGGATGCATCTCTGTAGTTTCCTGCTTCGGTCCAGAACTTTGCCGTTGACGTCTTTTCTTGCCAAGGGACTATTGATAAATTGCGCCAGTCTTTCAATTTTCTCATATCTTCAGCACTGCAGCCAAGTCATTCTTTATCTGGTTTAAGCAGATCTGACTGAGGATACAGTGGTCGATGGGGAAGGGAAACGATTAGGAGGAGGAGAGCAAAAAACCCCTTTCCATATAGTTGTGTTCTAGCTGCAATGAATTTTTCTTTACAGAATTAAAGTAACCAAATAATACTTTGCGTTGAATACTTTAATAAATGTTTTTTATAGAATTTTTAGCTTTTTGGTTTTTCAGAGGAAATCGGCTAAAAAAAATCCGCTGAACCGAGTTAAGATCAGCTAAATTTCCCGGTGTCCCCAATAGCATTGTAATCCCGCCAAATGGGTGTCCCAATCCGCTAGAATTGGCGGGGTTCCCCGCTAATTTAGCAACACTGAAGACAACTGACACAAATGCAGTGCTTCTATAGTTACTAAATTTAATCAAGTCACCTTAGCTGTGACTTCTACTGTCAAAGATCAATCTTTGTTTCCTCATTCCATATTCTGGCAAATAGTCTAGTTCAGCTTAACTTGCTTCTGCAATGATTACTTCATACCCTAGTGTTTTCCATTTCGTCAGTTTCTTCATAATAGATTCCACATCAGAAACTGTGAATTCATCCCTAGTCAGATCATCCCCTTCATATCTCTTATTGATGACCTCACGAAAATATTCTCCCCAGCATTGGCTTTCTTTATTTTCTGATGTCATCATTGACCCATCGCTTCTATTGTCAGGTAATTTCATTCATTTTTCACCAATGAATATTTAACTTAGTCAACATTAGCAACCTGTTATTCATATATGCTTTCTTGCCTCTTTTTGATCCTTTAACTTAACATCTAGACTTGAGTACTTAGTATATTTTGTTTTTCAATATTCATGTACTTTGTGAAAATTGTCTGCATGTACCTTTGGCTTTTGTTGGTTCTTTAGTGTATGGCAGGGTTCATCTGCTACCTAAAGTTTCCATCTTGTTGCCCAGTATCTCAGTACTTCTTTTCTAGCAGACTGATTTGCATTCTTCAAGTTAAAACAGTCCTCACTGATTCTCCTCCTCTGATATGGTTTCCAGAACTGCAGATTTAATTCAGTTTCCTGATGCAAAACATGTTGATGTTTATCTTGAAGAATCTTTACTATTTCAAAACTACATACTCTGTCAACTCTTTTGTTCGATGCGTCTAATTTCAACTTCAGTGTTGCAGTGACAAGTTGGCAATCACTGTTTGTAGCTCCTAACATTCTTGCTTTCTCATTCTCAGTTAATAGCTGTGTGCTCTATTTGGTATTTATGAGTGTACTTGTGTTGTTAAAGAGTACCTCCAAATACCAAATTATTTGTAGCCCCCCCCCAAAAAAAAACACATTTCACCCATTTCCGTTTGCAGTCCTTCCCTTCAAACTTTTGCAATCATATCAATAACAAAATTTTCTCAGATCTTTGTGGTATTTCATTTATAACATTCTGCAGCTCAGTATATAATTCGTTTGTTTTTTTTATTTCTTTAAATTTTTTATTTCAAATACTGCGAAGTTTTTCAACTGTTTGTGACAGTTATAAATGTCTATTCGTGATTTTGCTATCTTGCAGTGAATTATCTACTTCTACTACCTTCATTATTATTAGGGAGTCCATGTCACCAAAATTAGGGTAGCAGAAAAAAGTTGAGACAGCACGTCCCGACCCTAAAGACAATATTCTGCACTTTCTTTCTCCATACTTTATGGGGACCAGTGATAGAAGAGATTCGACCCAGATTGGACAGCAGCAGTTCTAAAACCTGAGTTTATTACCCGTGAGGTAACGTTGTTACACAGAAAAATTGTATGAATTCACATTATTATTATTTATCCAGTTTTTATAAGATTTACAGAACTGTAAATCACGTGAAAACTGACAACAGCCTAATTTTGAAGGCCGCGTAGATTTTTATGGAAAGATAAAAATTCCAACATTGAATTTCTCTTTGCAAGAGAACCTTTGTTAATTTGAGAGAATAATAACTAGTGTTCCTCAAATGAGCTTCAGAGATTAAGGAGCACGTGCGTGATAAGATAAGTTTATAGTAATCCATTGGTGATATTTTATTCTTAATATTAAAGAAAATGAGGAAAATAAGTAAAAAGTAGGAAAAACTTTTATACAACATTCCGTCAAATGTCAGTTCGTTCTCTGTTCAGAGTTGAACAAATATCCATATTATTTCATATTTCATTCTAAAGTTGTAACTTCAAGTTTAACACAGTTTTTCGCATTTTACAACTGAACATGCTAAGTCCGGAACAAAAACATTCCTATACGTTGTCAGCTACCATCCAAAGCGTCTAGGCACCATGTTGATATTATTCCCATACACACACACACACACACACACACACACACATACATATATATATATATATATATATATATATATATATATATATATATATATATATAATATATATATATATATATATATATATATATATATATATATATATATATATATATATATATATATATATATATATATATCTATATATCTATATAGATAAGAAGCCCATAAAATCGTCAAATCGGAGGACAACTGTCTACCTCGACAGGCAAGTATGAATGAAATAAGAATTACAGAAAAGCGGAATTTATACCAAGAGTTCCAAAGGTCAGCCGTCATGTCATTCTAGTTGATAGTTTCTTAATCACTGGTTGGAGGTAAATTTTATTTATAATATCTGAGTCCCAAGCTCCTTTTGAGAGGTTCATCGTATTTCTTTGTTTAATCAGTGCTGATTGTACCATCTGGCTGTTGAACCGATAATTGCCTCTATAAATTATATGTGACAAATTGCTGTTTATTCTGTGATTATTGTTGTCTATGTGATTAAAAATAGCTGATCTCTGTTGGCCATATATTACTGAATGTTTATGTAAGGTATGGCCAACAGAGCTCAGCTATTTTTAACCACAATTTGTCATTTATAATTTTTTGCTGCAATTGTCAGTTCAAAGCCAGAAGGTAAAATCAGCACTGATTAAACAAAGAATTATGATGAACCTCTTAAAAGGAGCATGGAACTCGGATATTATAGATAACGTTTTCCTTCAACAAGTAATTAAGAAAATTAAGATGCTATCAACTGGAGTGTCGTAACGGCTGATCTCTGGAACTCTTGCTATGTATACTGCTTTTCTGTAATTATTATTTCCATCATACGTGCCTGTCGAGGGAGACAGTTGTTCTCCAAAATATGTAGCATTAACTTTCTATCTTTGGGCGTTCTTATGGGCTCCTTTTGTTAGATGGAATTCTGTTTTAACAGAAAATATTCCACAGTCATATACAATATATTATATATATATATATATATATATATATATATATATATATATATATATATATATATATATATATATATATATATATATATATATATATATATATATATATATATATATATATATATATATATTATATTATATATATATATATATATATATATATATATATATATATATATATATATATATATATATATGTATATATATATATATATATATATATATATATATATATATATATATATTATAATTAACAATAATATATAACATGTAGAAGTCTTTGACTGGAGTTGGTTTTCCTTATTCTTGAGCAGTGACAGTTATCCGCTAACGAAGGGTGAATGTAACTCCTTAGTTCGTCTTCCGAAAGAAGACATAAACTTTTCCTGTTGTTCTTCTCATTTATCTTTTGTTGTTCAGACATTCATTAAAGTTGTCTCTGAACTTTTAATGAAGATGAATATTCATTTTTCAGGGTAATTCTTTTTCTTTTCGTGAAGACAGCTTGTATTGAAAGTTTAGTTTTCTCCTTAGGCTTTCACCCCATGAGATTTCAGTGACAAAAAGATGTTAAAAGCGGAAGCAGGTTAATTCATGTGATCCTTTCAAAATTCAAATTGAAATGTCCCCAGTGCATCCTAACCTTTCAACTAGTGCTTGTTTATAGAGTTCTTAGTGGGCGATTTTTGTCATGGTGGAGGGGAGGAAAATAAGACAATAATACAACGCATCGTATTTGACTGACTGAAAGGCCATGGCAGTGAACTACATAAATAGATATTCAATTCTTTTTTTTTTTAATATCTTCTTTCCTCTTAGTTTATGGATTAACAGAAGAGATTGCTATCTCTCCCTCCACCCTCTTTTTCTATCTATCTGTCTATCTATCTGTCTATCCCAGACCATCCGAGATTGGAAGATGCATTAGCAATTCTCTGGTAGACATCAGAGGTGCCTCACACTGAGGGACCCGGGGCAACCCGAACGAACTGTAAGGTCTGTAAGGTAAAGGTAAGATCTATCTATCTATCTATCTATCTATCTATATGTGTATATATATATATATATATATATATATATATATATATATATATATATATATATATATATATATACATACAGTATGTTATCCAACCAAGAGTAAATCCCATTGCTTAGCTTTGCTATCAGTCAAGAAGTCCCCTCTATTGGTAGCTTGGTAGTGACCGCATCGAAGTGGCTACTGGCTTTGTACATTTGTACATGCACAGACACATTCTCTCGTTTCTCTCTCTCAGGTCTACAACGAAACAAGCATTACTCAAAATAGTTTATTTGACAATAATCTAACATAACTGAATTGCAAGAAACAAGAGATGAAATGAAATGGAATACTAATGTTCACAAAATGATCAAACTTATTACGTATTGAATATGGGTCCACCATATTCAACTAATTATTCTCTCTAAATAGTTTCCCCACAAAAGGACAAAATAAGTCAAAGTCCAGTGTATTCCCAATGAGTACATCTTAACCTCTTCCTCACTGAAACATCTGAAGAAGTCAAATAAAACCATTGTTAAACAAATGCATAAAAATGAAGATATGGGAATTCCTCCCATGTTACTTATAAATTACACACATTGTAACATATATGTTAAATGAAAAGAACAATCTACAGTTTGGGAAATCTAAAATGTTTCCTTCCTCTAAACAGCAATGTTCACAATCTTAATCGACAGGTCTCGAACCGCAGAACTTTCACCAAAGGCTTCTAACAATATTCGTTGTTGACCTTCGAATGACAATTTGTTTGGTAACTAATCCCTTCACACCCTGGGGCTCTGCCCCAAAAAAACACACATATTAACGAATTATCCGGAACCTGCACACTTCTGGCGAACAAACTCACAAAGTCTTGTCGCTAGGCAGGGATGTTTCCATGTCTCAAGAATATCTGACATATTCAACACATATACAGTTTTACTAATCAGGATGCGTGGCAGACACCAGCTAAACATTCTCTCAAGGTCCTTCCCAATGCCTTTAGCCACACTTATTAATGAAAAATCTACTGTGTATTGTAATTCATAAAATATCTGTGACCTGTGAGCTTTTCATATATATATATATATATATATATATATATATATATATATATATATATATATATATATATATATATGTATGTATGTATGTATGTATATAGATATATCTGTGTGGGTGGGTGGTGTATGTGTTTTAGTACCTACATGCATACGTAGGTTATGGGTTGAGATGTCTTGTATGATCCTTTAACAAAAGCCGCGAGGACAACTAATATGATGTTGCAGTTCTCGCGGGTTTATTACATGCTCTCACTAATCAGCATTCATCGCGTCGCCAACTTAAAAATTTTTGGTTAAGATCCAAATGCAAAAATGCTACTGCAGATATTAAGTTCTGGTAAGACCAGACAGATTTGCAAACATTAGAGTTGTGAACACACACACACACACATATATATACATATATGTGTGTGTGCGTGTGTATGTGCAGAAGGGATTAAAGCCCCTGGTGTTCCAATTTCGTGTGCGGGCTTTCTTAAATCCGAGGTAGAGTGATTTGCATATGCATATTAAACGATATTGTAGCTTAGTTTTTATGAATATAAACTGCCACGGTGATGTGATAAAAACACACACACACACACTATATATATATATATATATATATATATATATATATATATATATATATATATATATATGTGTGTGTGTGTGTGTGTGTGTGTGTGTGTGTGTGTGTGTGTGTGTGTGTGTCTGTGCGTTGACGTGTATGTATGCATGTATCAGTCTCGTACGATCACCAGCGCCTGTAATTCTTTAGCCTTTCAGGGCGTTTGTGTGCCATATTATATAAAACAATAATACACCAAGTCTAAAGAGTAGCGTATGAAATAGCTGTTCAGTACAGAATTTTTTTCGGACTGCCACCGGCATTGCAAAAACCTTTGATGTCAGTTCATAGTTACAGATGGTGGATAACTTCTTCAGAGACTGAAATCTTCTGCCTTTGAAGTTGAGTGAATCAAGAACTTAACTTAAGAGACCAATGTCGATATGTTTGATTGAATAATTTTCTGATTAAGTTTTCTCTTTAATAGTAGGTTAACGTCGAGGCGTTTTTCTTGTATCCAATAAATGTGGAGTCATTCTCTATTCTTCACGATCAAGAGAGATTTTATTTATCATCTCTGGTAAAGTAGAAAGATAGTAATGTAGTTATAGTGTGATTGTTCAAATGCGAAAATAAGGAAAGGACCAAGGTTACCAAAAGCAAACTTTTGTCTCAGTTTACTTCCTCTACTAAAATTTCTTAAAGAAAATCTGATGTCCGCTTATTCATTAGTTGTCTCTGTGATATGAGTTGTAAGTTTCATTACTAGTAGTGACTGTCATCGAATGTTAGAACTAGTGACAGACCATTGTTGAGTGGATGAAATCCCAAAGCATCGTATTGCGCTGTAATTGTTATGATTTATAAGATAAACACCATTCATATTGAACAAACCCACGGGGCCACTGACTTGAAATTCAAGCTTCCAAAGAATATAATGTTCATGTAAAAGAAGTAACAGAAGGTAATAGGAACTACAGAAAGAAGAGATCCGTTATTAGAAAAAAAAGAAATAAATCAACAATTTTATAAATAAGCAGCTAAAAATCTTAATTATTAAAATAGAATTGTTTTAGGGTAGTAATGTATTGCATCTCCATTTGAACTCGAGGTTCCAATTGCACATCTTCCTCAAGGAAAGTGTTCCTCAGTCCAACAGCGTGAGGACTAAAGGACCTCTGGAACTGGGAAGTTCGACATAGAGGCACAGTTACTGCATATTGGTGCTGCTATTCAGCAATTCTGGTCGCTCTCGGCAGGAAAAGGGGATCAGGTATCAATTGTGAATGTGAAAGATCCGTTAAAATACAACTGATGAAAAACTGACAACCATGAGACCATCCTTCGATGGTCCAAGTCATAACTGGTTATGTTAGGAAATAGAAACCTACCACTACGAACCACTCTGTCTAAAAGAGACAAATCTCTGGAATAAGTAGACATCCATACCTGAGAACAGTATTCTAATAAAGGAAGGACAAATGATCTAAAACAGGTTGCACTGATTTTATCACTGTTATAAATACATAAGGCCCTACGTACAATAACTTCTGTGCGGCATTTGCTGACACATTCATTAGATATTTTTCAAAAGTAAGATGTGAGTCAGAAATAGCAAGAAGTATAGTTAAAGGTTTAGACTCATTCAGTAGAGTCCCATCTACTTACTTGAAGGGGAGGATGGGTTGGAAAACCTGTACGAGATCTATTAATCAGCAGTGTTTTCGTTTTATTTGAGTTCAGCCGCATACCCCACTAAAAACAATAGCGTACCAAGAACATTACCTTGTAGAACTCCAGACAATAGGTCTCGGTTCTCTGCTGCCTACCTGTCAGGAGATCTTGAAATTATCCAAAAACATTGTTCAGTGAAGCTTAGCTGTTGAAACTAATATAAATTCTTGTGTTCTGTGTCAGGGCCAGGCTTTAGGTGAGTGGTATTAGTATTAAACAAGTAAAAAATGCGCTGAAGTTTCTTCGGCGCAATCGAATTTTCTGTACAGCATATAATGGTATATGAAACTCTCAGCCACAGCCGTTGAAACTCTCAGCCGCGGCCCATGAAACTTTCAGCCATGGCCAGGTGGTGGCCTGTGATGTTGGCACTTATAGCGGTGCCAGGCGCACAAGCATGGCTAACTTTAACCTTAAATAAAATAACTACGGAGGCTGGAGGGCTGCAATTTGGTATGTTATATGATTGGAGGGTGGATGATCTACATACCAATTTGAAGCCCTCTAGCCTTATTAGTTTTTACGGACAGAAAAAGTGCAGACGGACAGACAAATGACCATCTCAATAGTTTTCTTTTATAGGAAACTAAAAATGGAAGAAGGAAGAGGTTGTGAAAATACAATTCCAGAAGAAAGAATTAGGCTGTCTCATACCTATGACTCAAGGATAACTTACCACACGTCAGTTGGTACTAAATTTATGTCAATCATCCGTTAGAGGACCTTCTTGCTTTTTTCATTTTCCTCTGTTGATATATATGGTTAGAAACGCTCACACACACATTATATATATATATATATATATATATATATATATATATATATATATATATATATATATATGTAATACAGTTTATAAACATTATCAAGTCTTGTTTAAGTGCTTGTTGGTTTACTACTATATGTTTTATTGAGAAATACAGACGTTCCTAAGAAAACAAATAAGAAACTAGCCGTGTTTTCACAGTTAATTTAACATATAAGATTCTGATAAGCTTTTGATAAATTTCCAGGCCAAGACCTTTCCTGTCTCAGGTAATTCTGGTAGCAAAATGAGCTCCAATCTGGCATCGGATACGGGAATCCATTTGTGGCTGGAAGAGTAATCTAATGAAGCGTGTATACGGAACCATTGGATTAATGGGTTCAAATCGTGGGGTTGATTACAGGCATTTGTTACAAAACGTTCCGGGTTTCTCTGCAAGGAATATGTTTTTGGTTTGTCTTGGTCATTATGGTTTCATTTTTTTTTTTTTTACAAAGTTGCTTTTGTTTCGTTTATCTTATATTAACATGGTTGTCATACTATTACTTGGCTTGAACAAGCACTTCTGTATTTTTTGTCGAACATAACTTTTAATTATTGCTTTTCGGAGAATGAGTCGCAACACACGACTCGTAGTGTATACAAACCAGACATCAAATTACATCGCTGCACATAAGGACTTAGGTCGACAATGTTATACAGCATCCATTAATGTGTGCAGAAGGTGGACATTAAATGTAATTGAGTCTTTTACCAATTAAAGACGGTGAAAAAGGTCAGTCAGTAGTTACTTACTGTAACCTAATTCTGCCCTCTCCTACCTAAGTTTAAAACAAATGAAAATGTGCACAACGTGTATAGCATTCCTTCTCCTTGCTGTACCATTACCGCAGCTGATATTGGGCACTGGCCAATTCACTCTTTGTGACTTGCTTGTGTTCAGACAGAGAGTAAAAACTTCCTTTCTTTTTCCCATGGAACTCAGTTACATAATTGGGGAAGGCAAAGGTAACCAACAATAAAGACTTTTCTCGTTCCCCCGGTCAAATTTGGTCTTTTGATTTGTTACTCGAAATTCCTCTTCAGCTGAAAATGATAAAATGTTTCCCTCTCCCCTCTCTCTCTTTCTCATGAAATTTCTCATAAAAAGTCACGTTTGTTATCCAAGCAGATATTTCTTAAGTAATAAGAGCTTAGGTACCCATAATGTGATGAAGTAGCTTTATGTGAATAGATGTTTCAAGAACTTTAAGGAATGATGATGAGGGATTATAATCGAAGAGGAAGGTAAAACAGCCTTTTCTTGCTTTGAATCTTCTCCAGTCTGTGACCTGGTTGTGGCATCCACCCATACCTCACCCGTTTTTTCCCTCTGCATTGCATGTTTGTCCATTTTTATTCATATTCTCCATTTGTATATCCCAACATATTTTCCCATCTTTCGGTTTTAGAACAACGCCAATTTTCCCCGGTCACTAACGATTCGCTGGGAGGGAAATTCCCCGTACTCCTTTCTCCAATTAAAAATCTTTTTTTTTTTTTTTTAAATTAAACAATCTCGTCCCCCTTCATTAGTACAATTTGGGTGACCGTGCAGCAACAAGCTGGTGCATTGTCCTAGTATGGAGGCGTTTTACGACGCTGGCTGCCTTAAGACAATGCCAATTGTAACTTTTAGGGAGCATTAACCTCCCGTTTTTGTTTCCTTCTTATGTGTGGTCTGGATCGCGACGTAGACAAAGTGATGATTCAGAAGAAACAAAGTTCCTCCTTTGAGAAACTAACAAATTCAGTCGGGGTTGAAAGATCTACGTTATCACCAGTTCCTGATACTTTGCAAGAATATGCTGACTCTTCTTCTTAAAAAAAAAAAGCAACAGCCGTTTGCATTATAATGTTACACATGAGTTAATGCTAACGGTGCTTTTATATGACTATCACTTGCATTTTTTAGGATGAATGTGGTAAGCAAAAGTTGTCTCATTATGGTGGACCGCCCATTTAACCTGGTGGGTAAAGGAGAAGTCACCTATAGTACGTGGTCTGTTACTTTGCAGCCCCATTTCTGCACGTAAATATTTTTTTCTTTTCTTCTGTAAACTGAGGTTTTACCTCCCAGATAAAAAAGGTAATATGAGCATATAATGACTATTTAAGCACTATTCAGTTTCTTTGATATTGATTCTGATTCACAGATAAAGAATCCGTCTTCTCCAGACGAGAAAAACAGTAAGAAAACTGAGTTCTTTATTTTTATATATTACTCCATATGATAATAATGATCATTATATGTAGTCATATGTAGTATTGCAAAATGTCTAAAATATCCATGACCTAACCTCATTTGCGCATCACACTTTAATCTCTGAATTGATGCCATTGCTGTACTCCATTCACAAATATTTGAAAAGCACGGGTTATCCACTTCTCTCCAGTTAATATGATTTTGAATAGGATGGAAAGAGAGAGAGAGAGAGTGAGAGTGTGTGAGTGTGGGTGTGAGCGCGTTTGCTTCAGCAGACCTTTTTTGTTACTTACTTTTATTTAAAATACGTAGAAACAGACAGGCATTCAGAAGCAGTATTTGTTTAGGTCAGGTAATTAGCTCGAAGTCGAGAAAGAAGGAAAGCAAACAGCATATCCTGCCAAGTGTTTAAACAGCGGCGCACTGTATATGACCCAAAGCAAGGTTCATATATGGTCTGATATTTGTGTGGAACGAAATATTATTTCCGTGCAGTAGGTTACGGATTCATTCTTTTTCCTCGTTTTGGAGGACAAGGGATGAAATCAGAGTGATTTGCTTCTTGCGTGTTTATATTATTCAGTATTTATTTATAACAAGCATTTTAATAGAAGGTGAAGAAGATATGAGAACCACTGGTACGACTAACGTTACTGACATTTTGCAGTAATGAATAGTTTAATTACTTTGGCTATTTCGTTTCGATAACGACTTTAAAAATAAAGGTGCTTGGAACATTTGAACTTGGTTAATTTCTTCTTGAACTTGCTCCTACGACTTGGAAGAACAATTTGTGCCATTGTTGTAAACAGTGCACAGTCATGCTGAAATCTGAAGCGATATGATTCTTTTTTTTTTATCGTCCAAATTCTCAGACTCAGTGTAACATTGCCAAGTAGTGTTAAATCTCGTTTACTAAAGAATTTTCTTTTAGAGATTACCTGTTGTATGAAGAATAAACGATAATGGTTCTTTAAATTATATCGACAAGGTAGCTATTAATCTAAATATTTATTAGTAATAATGCAAAGGGTTATGTAACCCTTTCTTTTACTGATGAATAATGTTATTTTCTTGAAAGTCATTCTGTTTGCTTTTGGCGCATAATTGCTTCATTCGTAAGCTAACTTTGTGCAAGAATGTATAGATAACTTCATATGTTTTCTGACCAGAAATTGTTAATATAGAGATGTGATTCCTAGGTGCAATGTATTTTCAGCAAGCAAAGAATACTAACACGCCTAGGCCTGGGAACAAAATCTTGACATTAACAAATGTAACTGCATAGGCGAATATTTGCTAATAACCAGAACACAAACATTATTTTTTATGACAATCCAGATATTTTTTTCCTATAATAAATATAGAGTAAATATTTTCAAGATGATTTCATTGTCTCTATTCACTGTAGACCTATGTTCCAGGTAGTTCATGTTGCCGCCACTTGAGTGGTTGCGTCACGCAGGCCTTGCCCACCGGTTGATATCAGTGGATACGTTTTAGCGACAGTAATGCTCTCGTATTTATTTTTTTTTAGTGTTAAGGCACAAAAATTATGAAACAGAACTATATAAAAGGTTATGGTTGCAGTACAAGCAATATCAGTGATAAAAAATTTTTTCAATCTTTTTGTAATATTCTAACATCTGAACCTAGGTGTGATGAAGACTTTTTTTTAGTCAAACGCATTGGTACTGGATGAACAAAAGTTTCAGAAATATTTCGTCACTTTTTTTTTTGGAAATCTGGCTACACAATATTTTCTTACAATTTTTAAATATATGATAGATTTTACACTTACGAAACAGACTTTGGCCTTATTTTATCAAATAAATTTGTTTTTGCATTGAAATAAGGGATAAATATGCAGCATGTGAGGTTGCCAGTTAGTGAATTTTGAATGAAATCCTATGCAGACATGTATTATCACTTCTGAGCATTGCTGTACAATGCACATTTAATAAAATCAGTCAATACCTTATAACAAGGCGGCAAGTAAGAGGCAGGTTCAAGGTATTCTAATTTATTGATACAGAATCTCGGACAGGTCAAGAATTCTTGCGAGCGGAAAAGTAGCATTTGACGTAAGAGGAAAACAGAGGGACATCTATATACAGTCAGATGTGTTTTCTCACACCTGAAGAATGGTTAACAATTCTATATACAAATTAGGAAGAGATTTCAAATGCATATGGTTAGAAAGCTTGCAATACCTTACGTACATTAGTAATCACAGTTCTGACAAGGACATGAAGTATCTTCTGAAAAATGCTCAAAAGATCATTTGAATCAGGAGCACTGGATCTGTGTTTCCTGAGTCTTGGTGCATCATGTAGATTTTCGTTTTGAAGCAAGGATGTACTGAGGGTCCCAGTGACAGCTCTGGACCTCACAGTACTCTCCCACTGCAAAAGTAAGCCTAGAGGAATGGGTCGCAGTCTGGGATATAGGCTGGTTTTAATCTGTCGGTGGAGACCCAGGTGATTTTCCCGTCCACCGTGAGCTGATGCGCTTTTTCTCTCTAGGCTGGGGAAGGGGGGTCCCTTTATGCCTATTCTTATAAATGTATACTTTGCTGTTTTAAGGTCTTAGGCAATGTACTCTTTTCTTTATATGTCATATGTTGTCTTCGCCAGCATGATGTTTTCTAGTGCTCAACGGATGTCTGGAAGAGTTGTGGGCTTTTTCGTGTCTTGAAAAATGTCTGACGGTATTGTCAACGCTTGGCTGTGGAGTGCTTTTGCTGCCGATGCGTTGAATGCTGCGTACGGGGTTGATCTTAATCCCAGCAAGACCTGTGGTAATTCCTTTCTCCAACTATCGCCTTGTAATCTGGAGGCGAGTGCTGATTTGAGGGAGAGGTGCAGCCGCTCTACCATGCTGTTCGCTGCTGGGTTGTATGCTGTTGTGTGAATGAGTTTTGTCCCGAGGCTGGCAGTGGGGGAGCTCCATAAAGTGGGGGTAAAGTTAGCCCATCTATCACTTATGTACTGCGGTACTCCATGCCTGCTGACCCAGTCTATCAGTGCTTTCATACAACTCTCTGCTGTCTGCTGCCTTCCAGGTGTTGCTTCTGGCCATCTGGTGTTTCTGTCGATGATCATGAAGCTATGACTGTACCCCATGGAGGGGCAGGGGTCCCACAGTGTTGATGTGGATGTGGGCCAGTCGTCACTGTGTTGTCTGGAATTCTCCTATCCCCGTCTCTCTGTGGCTTGTTATTTTTGATGTTTAGCATGGGAGGCATTCTCTTGCCCACTTTTTGATGTCTGCTTTCATTTCCCACCAGATGTACCACTTTGACAAGGTTCGGGAGGTGGATTTGCCCGATGGGTGGAACAGTTGTGAGCGATGTTGAAGGCTTTCTTTCTCAACTCTAACGGTAGGTATGGGCGAGGGCGTCATGTACTCATCTCGCAGGCGATGGTCGTCTCTCCGTCGTTGAAGGACATGTCACTCTACGTAAGGGCTGGGTTCTCCCTCCGAAGTCGCTGTACTATGAGATTCAGAGTCTGTCCCGGTGTTTTTCTGGAATAACTTTTTTTCTGTGCATTTAACAGAGATATTACTTAGCCATAGTATACTTTACATCCCTACCTAATTTTCGGCAGCATTCTTTATTACTTATATTAAAAAAAGTTTATTCATAAGAGTAAAATAAAGCAGCTGAAGCCAGTGGCAGAACACTCTAATGTATGGGTTCAAAGTTATACGTGACATAAACATATGACGTTCAGACTCCTCCCACAAGGTGATGACGACAAACAGGTGTCTCTGAAATTCTGAATGAATATTCGTACCTTGTCAAGGCTTCAAGAACGGCGGCTATGATAAGTCATTGTCCCTGTGGTTGCAGGACAGCTTTTGTGATTCGACTTGCACAATTGTTTAGAAGTGAGGAGGCCCGTGGCAAACCCTACGTAAGCTTGAACAGGTAAATGAATAATAAGGTGATTCACCAGGATGGATCTTTAGGCCAAGTTACAGGAGGCCAGGCTTTGTGCTAACCTGCAGGTGTGGACAGGAGCTATTCGTCAGTCTCAGCGCTTTGAGGAGGAGTACTGGATGTTGGATTTTTTTTTTTTTTTTTTTTTTGCTATGTGCAATAAACAGCTCTTGAGGGCACTAGAAAAAACATATTTTCAGGTATTTATGTGAAAATTATTGTCCAATGTTTTGTTGATACATGTCAGTTTTCATTAAAAGTGTTAATTCCTGTGTTAATTACTCAGGTACCAATGTTCCTTGAACTTTGATTGCAGATTTCTCAAAACCAGTTTTTTTTTTTAGAAATATGAGTGCACTTAAATCCTTGTAACTTTTTTGCTTTATGTTGGATTTCTAAATTTCAAAAAGCATTAGAATCTACATACAATTTAGAAGCTTGAAGATAGGGTTTTTCTGTTACTTATACATTTATTAATTTTTTATATATTTTTTATTTTATATATCTAATAAAAAATTATATTTAAAAATTAGCAATAACTCCATTAATATTGCCACATGAATAAAAAATCAATGAATAATGAGGATAATGGAAAATATTATAAATTGAGGTGGAAAAAATTATATATATGTATATTTCAAAGATTTTATTAAGACTTGAAAATTGTGATAAAAATTTATAAAACTCGTAATAACTCAAAGGCGGTTCAACCAAATTGTTTGAAATTTTTCATATAAATATCTTTAATTACCCGTATTACATGCAAAAAGTTTGAAACAAATTGAATGATAAATAATGGAAGTCAGTATTAAGTGACACCTCCCCCCTGAAAGGGGTATGAATGCTAAGAATGCTTGGTGTTCATAGAAAAATATTAATAAGATGGAAGCTAATTTATAAACAGAAGTTTGGTGCAGTTATGTCTGGTTGATTATTACCATGTTGGAGTGCAATTGAAAATTTAAGGCAGTTACAGTTGTGGACAAAAAATTCAGAATGCAACTTAATATGAAATGAAGACCAATGAATTTGATAGAAATATATGAAGATATATAAAGTATAGAGAACACGGGTTAAAGAGAAGTGTAATGCAAAGGGTATTAAAAATTTTGAAATTAACTGTCTAAGAATGAAGCGTTTGAAGGTACAGGCAAGTAGGAGGACAAAATAAAAATAGTAAATGAGAGACAATGATAATGGAGCTTTGGTGAAGGAAAGAGGAGATTAAAGCACAGTTGAAGAAAGGAAATGATGCTTGTTTGATGTGAAAATAAGTGAATAACCTCCACTGTATGTATATAAAGCTGCTGATGTTAGGAAAGTTTTTGACGTTTAAGGTTAGTGTACTTTAACAGAATAAGTAAAACAAAGAAAATTCAAGGTCTGTGTAAAAGCAATAGAAGTAAAGAATTTATTTATGAAAACAAGTAGAACTGAACAAAAAAGGATGTTTAGCCAGTTCTTGTTTTTTTTGTATATAAAACGAAATGTGGAATTTAAAGTTAATAGAATGGAAAGAGGTGGGAAATGTCAGATTAATTAATTACACAATTAAGGGAGGGTGAAAGCTACTAGTATGTCGAGAAATGACGAAGTGGTAAACAGATTAGCATTAGGTGAAAACATGAATAAGAAATGCTTGTTAACATAGGGAAAGTTGGGAAAATATGTCATATTCGAAAGTCTATGGAAGGAGGAGGACTCTGAGAAAATACTGACTACTGAGCCTGAAAGAGATGATGGAACATTAGTCAAAGCATGAACTCGCACACAAGATAAAATTGGTGCAGTTTCTTTAGGAGGTTCAGTTCACTGCTGATATGTAGTTATATGAAGCTGCTGATATTATGAATGTTACTGATGTTTAAGGTTAACTAATGCACATTTTTTAGTTGAAGGATGAGAGCGTCAGTGACTGTTGTGTTGACTGTTCTGAAACCACCTCCAAAGGGGATACCCACCACTCGAGTCTCTTGTGCTTTTATTTTCACAAAGCCCACTCAGCTATTTAAGTCTGAGTCATCCAACACTACTGGTGCCCTTAATAACCTAGTCAGAATGATACTCGACAGTGCCAGTTTACATTATCGAGTACCATTCTGACATGGGTGCTGCGAAGGACACTTGCAAGTCATTTTCATCATCACCTCGTCATAATCTCATTTACATATGGAACTACCATAATTTCATTGATGGTATCATTTCTCATCCTACCCTGCCATTTTACTCTATATAATCGGAAAAATTTTTAAGATATAACTTCATCGTTTTGCCATGATTCGAATCCGTAGCATTTTAGTCATGCTGGACTAATAACTTGCTGAATCACCTGGCTGTCATATGTAATTTTAGTTCATTTGATTTCTAAATCTTATTATAGCCTGCCCTTTGCTTGATTTGCCTTTTTTCATTGTTCTAAAGCATTTGAAAGAACCTAACTCCTGGACCCTTTCTCCATTATACATTATTTAATTAATTTTTGTCTACTGTCTTCTCATTATTTGTCTTTCCTAGTTTTGTATTGAATCTCGTATCTCTAGATATATGATGCATTCTATTAAGCAAGGTTTGAAGATCTTATGATGATTTGCTGACTGAAACAGTGTTATCTATGTATTCGAATTTTTCCAAATTTCCAGAAATTAGGTGTGTGTACAGACCATCAAATGCCATCTTGTGATTAATTAAAGCCATCAAAAGAGGCGTTGTAAATTCCATACATTGCTGGATAATTTCTTAACACAGTTAT
>NC_089768.1:5145000-5150000 GCF_040412425.1 Macrobrachium rosenbergii | reverse complement strand
GTCTCATTGGCAATGCAAAGTGACCTTCCCTCGGGCTACCATTTTGCCCCCACAATAAGGACATTTCTCGTGAATGTGTATACAGGTCTTTAACCAAGTCATTCCAGCCAGGTACATTACGAGAGTTGCCTTGGCGAAATCTAAAGGTATCCCTGCGCGAGGCTTGCATAACGGAAATTATATTCGAATAGAATTCTTTCAGACCACTCCTGTGGTGGTCATTTCTACATTTTGGGTTAGTTCAAAGTAAGGCGTCTGCTGGTTGAACTATTGACCGCAGCCTATTTTCCGTGGCTACCTTAAAGGATCTGGTTTTCTGGTGGTTTTTAAAATCCGAGTTAACAGCAGGTAGGCGATCAGTTAGGGAGATCACGGTAGGGAGGGATGGGGTATTGAGGACACCTGTAAAGAGATGTGGTCGTAGCGAATGGCACAGGTCACAATTGAATCATGGTGTGGAGAAATGATGGAGTAGTCCAGTCGGGAGGTTGTAATAGTGTCCTTTCTATTATGTACATAGGTGTAGGAAGAGAGAGAGAGAGGAGTATTACATCACTAATTTGGAGAGCGTGATTTTGACAGAAGCAAGTAAGTTCGTTATATAATTGTTTTGTGGGATGAGAATTAAGGTCCCCAATTATACAAATATAATCAGCAGTAGAGTCGTCAATTATTGTGTAAATCACCTAGGATCATGCGGTATTGAGGATCTTAGAGTCCCTACTGCTACTTGAAGTCCCAGCAATCTATCACTCCCATAGGCCATCACATTCACTATATTGTCTAAAGATTTGTGCCACAGGAAAGAAAGACCCCCATTCGTGCGACCGGCTATAATGTGATCTATAACTTGCATCGATGAGGTCGAGAAAGCTCTGAAGTCTTCATCCACTGAATCGCAGATGACAAGGTCATGTGGCCAAAGGAGCATTTCTTGTAATCCAATGATGCATTTGAAGTTTTTGCAGAACATGTGTAGGAGAAATCGTTGTTGTTTTCACAACGAAATGTGCGACCATTCCACACTAACTAAGCTGTGTTTTCTTAGTATAAGGTTGCAGGAGATGGTGGCAAAGACAAATTTACTTAGCCTTAAAATATAAAAATATAATATACAAATTTCATAAAAAGTAATGAAGAATAATGGTGTGCATATGAAAACACCCCAGATGGTAATAAGAAAAACTATAAAGTTTTATTTAGTTTTATATCGATTTACAGTATACAAAAATGATGTGAAGGAGGTATAAACGTAGTGACTGAAAATAAGAAATTATTTCAGACCTACATTGACACGTACAATAGCATGGATTGGTTTGACTAAAGGTACATTACCTTTACAGGAATATTTTTTGTTATTGGGGGAATTAATGTATATTCTTTTCACTGAAGATCTTATTATAAGAGTATAGGATAATGATTTTAATGTTTTGACACATGTACGTTTTAATTTTGGTTGCTTTTCACAGTCATCATTTTGTGTGTCTGTATTGTTGTGTTATTGAAAAATATTGATTCATATGCTTTTACGTTGAATAGTTTTGTAGTTAAGTGGATACTTTGTATGTTTTTCACTGCTCGGTAGTGTTAATTGCAGTGTTAGCTGTTTGTTAGAAGTTTGTGATAGTAGGTGTTCTTAGTAGATGGTCAGACATGTTGCCTGAATCTGGATGGTGATGGTGTTGCATAGGGGAGGGGGTATCCTTATCCTCCAGATAGGCTGGTATAAGCCTTTCCACTGATTCCCAGTCTTTGTTGCTATGTATGAAAATTTGGAAGGCTTTACTTTTACATTTAGTTACTGGCTATGGGTCTCTGTATGGCGGGGTTAGAGGAGTCACGTGGGAATTGTTCTTGGAAAATGCAAATTTACAAGTGCTCAGCTGACTTGGAATGATTTGCCTTTGGAATCTTTCTATGTTTGAACTTACAGATGGAATCTTCTGATGATTTTCCGGATCCTTTCCAATCCTTAGGCCAAGTGAACTGACATTGGCAGTTTGCCAAATTTGCTTGGCATGCGGTGATCTGACTGAATTCCATTTTGGTAGGAGAAGCGTTTATTTCTTTTTTTAGGGACCAGAGTAGCTGTGCCATCTAGTCAAGTCAGTCTCACCTAATGACATCTGCTGCTTTGGGCACTTTCACCCACAATGTTGGTGGCTGGGTTGTATGCTGTGGCGTAATGTACATTCCTTCCCAATAATTTGGTTATGGTGGTCCATATTTTGGCTGTGAAAGCTCCACCTCAATCTGAGATATTGTTGTTGGGTGTAAAGAAATGGCAGACCTAGCCATCAAGCAGTGCTTCCAGTCATCAGGTGGTTCCTTCTGTAGCTGTGAGGTTGAGGGTAGGGCTCCCACTTTGTCCACATGGAGATGGCTAAACAGCCATCTGTCGTTAGGGAATTTGATGTTGCCAGACTTATGATGGGATACTTTGCTTCTTTGGCACGTGATAAGCAGTTTGGCCAATTTTTTTTATATCTTATTCTGCACTTTACCACATAACTCCCTGTTCTGTGTGATGGATGAGTGAGTTTTTCGATGGTCTGAAATTCTTTATTCTTTATAGCTCTTGGAACTAGTGGGCAAAGACAGCCCATGTTAGTGTTGCAGATGATTTTTTTTTTTTTTCAGTGATACCAAAAGGTATGCCTTCCCACTCCCGGTTTTTGTGGTGAAGTGGTAGTCATGTGTTTTGAGATGTGTTTTTTGTATTGAAGAGTTTATTCCCAGTCGACCTGGTGAGTCATACTGATGAGAAGGGTGGTTGCCTTGGCCCCATGGAGACTTGTGCCATTCGGAAAGAAGACAGGCCTATGAGGTAGTGGTGAATGACATCTACGAGTAACCTGTAGTGCCTGAAGAAACTACTGACAAGTAGGTGTTTTTGGATGTCAGCTATGATGAAATCCCACCTGTTCTTTTTTCCAATCAGGTGGAGGATGCTGTGAGGGTGCTTTTGGTGGTTAGCTTGATGTTGGCTGGTAATTTGTGGGAGCTTTTTGACACCGGTGTTATCAACTTCAAGGCACAAGTCTACTAGGTACTTCCTACCAGAGACTCTGACAACAATGTATATATGGCTTAGCAGGTGGCCAGAGGTGTATTGGCACCCACCATGAATTATTTGGGTGAAAACTTATATAGTATGTTAATTTATGTGCCAAGTGTGTGGTAGCAGGAGGGTAAAGGACTTATCCAATGTGTACTTAACATATTTTAAAAATAAATTTGATGGATAGCAGTTGGATTTTCTCTATAATTATTTCAAATCCAACTGCTATCCATCCAATTTATTTTTAAAATATGTTAAGACAACATTGGATAAGTCCTTTCACCCTCCTGCTACTACACACTTGGCACACAAATTAACATACTATAGAAGTTTTCCATTAACACATGACACCTCTTTCCTACCCAATCTAAAAGGGATTTTAACGAATTATTTTTCTGCAGTTGACTTGAAGCTCATATTTAAAAACCCAAGAACTATTGGTGGTATCTTTTGTCACAGAGAAAAACTGTCCCCTTTATTTCAGTCTGGTGTTGTTTATTTATTTACTTGCTGTCAATGCCATTGTCAGACATACGTGGGAAACACACACCGACTGCTTAAAGTCAGATGTGACGCACATGTTGGCATTAGCTTTTGCACTGGGTGCAAGTTGTCCAATCCTGAAACATCAAATATTAGAAATCATGTAAAACTATGGAAAAGTAAAATAAACTAATTTTAAGATTATATTAACCAGCCAACACGAACACCACCTCCCTATTCTTGAATCGTTAGCGATCAAGCTTGTTCCATCTTTGAACAATTACTCCTCGTCCACGCGCCTGTATATAGCCTAAACTACACCCTACCTTATGTTTACTTTTTTTTTATACAGCAACTGAACTTCGAGGTCTGTTAGTAGAAATATCTAGTTCTTTCTCTTTTTTTTTAAGAATTTAATTTTAGGTTTACCTCTTGTATTAATGTTTTACGTTATCGTAATTTATTTGTGCATACATACTAACAGTCCCTGCTGTATTTGTATATTTTACTTTGTATTTTAACCTTGAGGATGAGAAAAGGATCTCGAAACGTGGGCCGTGAAGAATAAAGGAAAACCATGCACCAAGCTGCCTGCTTTAGTGCCTTCTTGTGTGTGTGTATATATATATATATGTGTGTGTGTGTATATATATGTATATATATATATGTGTGTGTGTGTATATATATATATATATATATATATATATATATATATATATATATATATATATATATATATATATATATATATATATATATATATATATACATGGTGTTGCCTTGTAATATGTGTATCATCCCATAGTTTTGATATATTTACTCTTCTATTTATCTTGTGTTATGTGTAATAACAGTAGTTATTGAAATACCGTATGTAGGGTAGTGTCAGATCTCAAAAGAGTTAGTGATTTAGATAACTTAAGAGAATAATTTAGAATTAGTAATATCTTTCTTGATAATTGCGTCGTAAAATCTTTCTTGATAATAGAGTAGTAGTGGGAGAGAGAGGTTCGAGTTTCAGACAAGATGTGTCATCTGGGTTAAGCGCTGACAGGTCGGGAATAACAATCGCTGCTCCATTCTGGAAACCAACTTGGGTTTTTTGTTTTGTTTTTAAAACATGCCAATCATAGTTACCAGTTGCCATCTGTTTGATTGTGTAAAGGTTTCAGTAAAAGCTTTGTCTCATGCAAGAAGAAGACGAATAATTTCGAAATGTTACGTACATGGCTCCAATCACGTATGCCCTTTTGAGGTAAGAGCACTTGGCAATTGCGTCATGTTTAAGATTGCATAGCTCTGATCATGTATTGTCCTGATTGCTTTCAAAACATTTTGCTTCCTTCTTGTCTCTCATTCCCAAAATGCCTTATTGATGCCACTTGAGTTTTCATGTGCTACTGGAATCCTCAGATTTATTCATTCCAATTTCAGAGACTATTCTTATTGATCTCTC
>NC_089768.1:5132500-5140000 GCF_040412425.1 Macrobrachium rosenbergii | reverse complement strand
AGTTTAGTCATGTTCACTTCCGAGAGGGCCAATGCCCTTGGCAACATTTTGCTGCCCAGTCACGGGTCTCGTTAATTCAGTTACTTTAGTTGGTTTTGTAGTGGATTCACAGGATTTGTAAGCTTTTTGTAACTTGATGAGGAGGCAAAATTGTTTTAACAAAAAACGTTGTTTTGTTTTTTAACATTTTATACTTGTATCCTCAGTGATACTTCGATTCGTTATTGTGTTGCAATTATCTATTCAGAGATTTATACTACGAGAATATTATATATCTTGTATTTAACATGATGAAATAAGACGTACTGCATTTGAAGTAAAATAAAAAGCAGTACCCCTCACTGAATAAGAATGCAAAGCTTTGTTATTAAAATGAGAGTAGTAGTAACATCAACTCAGAGGCATCAATATTACATATGTATTTGTAGCACTCCCCAGGTCTCTTTTCCTCTGGAATTTACATTTCGGCTTAGAATCTCCCCTTTTCATGTCATTGGACTTTAGAAAATTACACCCTGGTCATCCTGTTTCATGTGTTTTATTTTTAAGATTTAAATCGGGGTATTATTGTAAACCATATTCAAAATCAACGTTTTAACTAAAATTCTTCAAGTCACCTAATGGACTTTTTCACGTTTTATCAGAATCCGCCTCTTAAATGTCACGTAAATCCTATTTGCAGTCAGGCAGACAGGCAAGTAGAAAGAAAAACATAACTTCCTTGGCAGAGGTAATAACTAGAATGGAAAAGACGTCGCTGTTTTTCCTCCAGGGCTCAGACAGACAGGTGGATACGGGTGCGAAGTGGTTTTGTATCTATTATTTGTCTGGTGGGGCGAGGGAACCGCAACCCTCCCTGCACTTGTTCTCTCTCTCTCTCTCTCTCTCTCTCTCTCTCTCTCTCTCTCTCTCTCTCTCTCTCGTGTATGTCCGTCCACAGACAGTCAACAACCACCACATTGCTCAAGCTAAATAAAGAAAATCCTTTAAATTACAGTGTCTTTTTTCATAGGTTTCCAAGTTATACCCTACGTTTAAAGAACAGGAACTTTGATATGACCTCTCAAATCCAGATACCAGGCGAGATCCTGGAAAACCTTTCTTGGAATTCTGGGCGAAATATTGGAAATTACGAAGGTCTTAAAGAGGAGAGGAGAGAATAGTTGAAGAGTACAGCTTTTATTAGACTTACGAGAGATAATTTTCGATTTAAGAAATGGTAATATAGTTATTCAGAGATCGGCAGTCACAATATAAAGGGCAATTTCTTGTTGTCTTACATCTGCAAAAGCATTTTACAAAAATCCAGATTGATATTGAAAACTATAGTTAAAGAGGATAATGGTCATAAGTAAAGTTTTTCTTCATATGTCTTAAATTGTTATGTGTGCAATTATTTTTTATTTACATTTGAAGTGAAACATTTTATATTTGATAATATGCCAAAGTATTTCTTCACATGCATGCCTAAAGAGTAAATGCACTTTTAAACCGATTTTTATTATTTTGTTGTGTAAGTATGTTTTTCTCAGTCTTTATGAATACTATATTGTTTAGCAATGAATTTCAGTGACCATAAAATAGCACCGAGCAGAAACACAAATGCAGTTGTGGGACATCAACATCATCATCATTATCGCCTCCAACACCTCGTGTCGCATTGTAAGATTTTCCTCGCACATGTCGTATAAGGCTTTTCTCGGTACTTTTCCATCCGCTGTTAATGGCACAAGGTTGTAGACTTGAGGCGTACGTCGCAACCCCATCTCAAGCCCCCGAGTTTCTAGGGGAAGTGAGCACCGGCTCCCTCCTTTATCTGCAGGTTTAAGTGAGGGCCACTCCTACGCATAGGCTGCATGGTGAGGCAGTCATAGTTAAATAAAAAATAATACAAAGTTTTTAATTCTCTGGTAACCATATGCTTATTCCTTTTTTTCCTATCATTAGTTCATCTTTAAGCCCATTTCCCATGTCCACATTTTTTTGGTTTTTTACTTTTTATTGTACCCTTTAACCACTCTCTTTTATTATGACATTACTAACTTGAACATGAAATCCAGTTTAACTGTCCGTAGCCATCTTTAAAGTTTCTAAACCAGTTAGGTCAGAGGATTAGGGCCAGGCCAGGTGTGATGGCCGATGCCAAAGGCCGGGTATTCATGACCAGGTTTACTCGTCAGTTCACCAGTGACCGTTCGACGGATGAGCGTCCACACGTTAAGGGTAGAACTGTCAGTCGGACAGTCAACTCACGGTCATTGCCCTCAGTTTTCTCCTAGTCTTCGTTGTGGCAACACTATATGGTAGCGATGGAAAATCCACTGGCTGATAAGGAGATGGAGCTACAAAGACTAGCTACTATGGCAATTCACTTAACAATAGGAAAGAAGCAAAAAGGCATAACAGAGATTGGTCTGAATATTGTGTATTAAAGAGAGATATCTATTCTCGTTCAATATTAATGAATAAGGTTAAATTAGAACTGGGGGTTGGTTCAGTTATTTATGAAATGGACCGTAAAGCCTATTTTCATAAAAAAGCAGGACACTGGCCTAGACCAATAGCAAATTGTCTATCACATGGAAATATTTTTTATATATTTTATCATAAGATTTGGACTCACAGCAGTCAACAGATAGCACTGCAGGGCCTAACAATGAAGTGAATTAGGCCTATACATAGTTTATTTATACTCTAATCCGAGCGGCTGAGATCCTTCCCAGGCAAAATCCGGCAGTGAACTGTCATAAAATCGTTACTTACCAGTCCACGCGTTAGTTGGTCGGAAGAACTTTAGGTAATTCCATCTGTTCATCCGTTCTGGCAGGTAGACTGACTCCGCCCACAAGCTGTCGTCTACACGGAAGTTTTAACGTCAGATTCGATGAACTGACAGGTGGACTGACAGGTAAACCTGATTGTGAATACCTGGCCTAAGGCTGTGGTGAGGCGTTAACATGAGTCGAGGTACAGATGTTGTGGTTGTTTGATGTTCACTTGTGGTGACTGTCCATTTTATCCAGATATTATTGTGGTGACTCTCCCATTTATCCAGGTATTACCTGTAGTGGCTGTCTCATTTGTCCAGGTATTACTTTGCTGCTGCCTGTCCCATTTATCCAAGGATTACTGTGCTGACTGTCCCTTTTATCCAGGTATTACTGCAGTAATTGCCCATTTTATCCAGGTGTTACTGTGGTGACTGTCTAAACCTTGATACAGACTTACAAATCACAGGATAGAAAAGCAAATCTTGATACAGAGTTACTGATCACAGGAAGGAAAAAGATTTTCAATAACATATTTCTGTAATATCGAGTACATGAAATGAGGTATGATAAACCCATAGAGTTTATTTACACATGAAATAAGGTATGATAAACCTTTAGATTACAAAGGGAAGGGGGAAGGGGAAGGGGAAGGGGTACGGATTTGAAACCTACACAGTTATCTTAGTTGGGTCAAATGATGGCCAAGCATCAAATTTTGTATAGATCGGTCAAGTGGTTCTGATTTCTATAGTGCACAAACATATGGACAAACAAACATACAAACATTCACTTTTCTATGTAAGATATGTATATGCTAACTGGTAATAAGCCTCTTGTAAAAAGGATGCCTCCAGGTACGTTAAAAAAACCAAATTCACATCCATATTGTTCCTTAAATTACTGAATCATTCACGAAAGACCTGCGTATAAAACTTGGACAGCATCTCATGTATTATAAACCTTAACCGAAGTGTCATCGGCAGGGCACTGTCCCGCCCCCACCACCATCTTACACAATCTTTCACATCATTTTGTAAGCTGTAATCTACCTCGATGCTTAAATTTAACTTCAATATTCTAACGACTACTTTTAAATTCTTCAGCCAGCCTCTGCTGCTTTTCTTCCTTATAACCAACCATCAAAATATCGTTTGAAAATATTAGTGATTCTACATCCATTCTCGACCCCTTATTTCTTAGAGATTGAGATTGCCATACAGGCACGACACAGCTTTGTGGTAGACCCAATTTTACGCCAAAACATACTGTATATATCATCTTATTATTGACCAAAAAATATGAAACTTAATTGTTTTCAGCAAATTATTTCGCACACTTTCTCTCTTCAGCACCCTTATTGAATCATAACCGTACATGTACATATGAAAATTTTCCTCCCTTTACCTTCCAATTTCATTATATCAATTCTAGGTATGGAAAGAGGGTTCAGGTCACTTACATTAGGGTCAAATGATAGGGCCTGTCAGGGTTCCTTGTCTGTGCAGTGTGATGAAGATTTGAACATTCAGCGAATATTTTCACTATATCTCTTTTGAAACTCTGAAAATGTATGCAAATAATTTTCATCATGGCCATTTCATATGAACGGCGTCTTTGAAAGCTTATATATTCTAGTTTGATGTTAAATGTGACGCATAAATGTATTTAATTTTCAAAAACTCTTGACGCACAAATGTATTTAATTTTTAAAAACTCTTACTTGATCGAGTACAGTAATCATTGTAAAACTTCATTGAAAATTCCTTGGAAATTTGGCCTTATTCATCTGCGGGCAAGTCACGTTTCACAGTGTCACAAATCTTTTAAATGCCCATTTTATATTAACTTTTAATATTCTTTTCATTAACAGCGTCCTTCTGGTTTTACAGTTCTTCCAGAAATGCGGGAAATCTTGATATACATATTGCTTAATCGGCAATTCCGGAGGAAACGCTGCAAGAACTAGACGTAATATATGATTGGGAAATTAATTGGTAAATGGATTAACATTAAACTTATGCATCAAATAACAATATTTAAAGAGATAGTATGGATGGTTAGAGATTGGGAAAAGTTTAAGTGAGTAGATCAGATAACTGAAGAGAGGTGAGTCGCAGTACAGGCGAAGCAAGGGATGTCCGTAAGAGATATGGGAGATATTTGTATTGTCTATGGAAGCCAAGGCCAGAATACGTTGAGTCAACGCTTTATGGAAGGGAAGGGTAGATGTTTAATATGAACGAAAGAAAATGGTTGAAGCTTAAGAGGTGAATTTCTTGCGAAGTTTATGTATGAACTGCAGGGTAGAAGTGGTTAAAAAGGAAAGAGTAGGTGAAAGGATGAATCATTGTTTTGAAGTAGATCGGTCATAGATAAGAGTGGACGACTGTAAGTTGGTGGAAAGAATGTACCAATCGCTGGTGTGAGGAAGACCCAGAAAGTGTTCGACAGAAATGTGGAAAAGGTACTTGCATGGACGGGCCTCAGCATCCAGAGAGCGAGAGAATCCAGTAAGAAAGAGCTGGAATTGTAGAGTGTGTAGGGGTTTTGATACGATAATGATGACGATCCTTATGTGAAGGTGTATGAGGCAACTCATGTTCTGGAAGTTTGATCACATGTTCTTTCACAATACATCAGTTAATGTATAAATGTGACAGTGATCATCGCTTTGTTTTTTCTAGTGAGTCATCACCTATGGGGAATACAGTTTAATGATGATAAAAACCAGTGTCCGTCATTTTTCAGACCGTGACTTTAAAGTTGGACAATTCGTAATCATCGGGGTTAAATAATCAGGAAAATACATGAAAAAGTGTGATTTAAAAACTAGAAACGGAATCAGTATATTTTAACATGGCTGTGTCAAAAGATATTGATGATTATTATCACGTCAGTATAATGGAATAGGGTGAAGAATAATTATAATAATATTTTTAGTACTAGTAGTAATCGTAGAGGAAGTGACAACGGCAATTGTAATATTATATATATATATATATATATATATATATATATATATATAATGTGTGTGTGTGTGTGTGTATTTATTACAAACTAGTGATACCTTTTCATATGCCGTCAAGGTTAGTGACTTCATGACCTTGACTATAATCCTGTTCTTCATACTGTAATAAAACTGCCATCGGGGGCATTTGTGTGACACAAACACTTCTTGTTTTGAGGAAAACTCCCACGCCATTTACATTGGCAATGCATAATGGTGTGTTTTGCAATAACCGTTGGAATGCTTTTAGAGGGATTTTGGCCGAGGATCAGCATGGGGCTTGCAGTGCATCAGCATAAGTCTTAGAATGTTGTGTTACTTAAGTATTTTCACGTAAGTAAGTTGAATCTAAAGGATTTTTAGCTGATAGTCAATGTATATGTATATAAGAAGCAGTTAGGTCAATGCGATGCTCTTTTAGAACTGACTTATAATTTGCACGAGAACCTTGATAAGGGTTTTGAGTATTAAGATTTTCAAATAGATTTCAGTGCTGCTGTCGATTTAGTAAATCAGAAGTCACTTATTTACAAACTTTAGAATCTTGGAGTAGGTGGATATTTCTTAGGATTGCTTCAATATTTCTTTACAGGTAGGCAGCAGCGAGTTGTTGTTGATGGGATCCTTAGCAGATCAAGACCTATTGTTTTTGGAGTTCCACAGTGTAGTGCTCTAGGTCCGCTGTTATTTTTAGTATATACAAGTGATATGGTCGTTAGCCAGGGAAACAAGATTTTTCGGTATGCCGATGATGCAACACTTGTGGGTGCAGTGAAGTCTCCATCTAGTGAATGACGTAGTCGGGGGAGTATGAGGCTGAATTGCAGTAAAACGAAAACACAATTGAATAACGGATCTCATACAGATTTTCCACCCCCTCCTCCCCTTCAGCTGGATGGGACTCTGATTGATAAGTCTGAAGCTTTAACTATTCTTGGTGTAACTTTTGACTCGCATCTTACTTTTGAGAAACATGTAATGAAAGCGTCATCAAATGCGGCACGAAAGTTATGCATAATGCGTAAGGCCTCTTATATTTATAACAGGATAAAATCAATGCAACCTGTTTTAGGTCATTTATTCTACCTTGACTGAAATACTGTTCTGCGGCGCGGATATCTGCTTCTGCCAGAGATTTATCTCTTTTAGACAGAGTGGCTCGTGGTGTTAGGTTTCTGTTTCGTAACATTAGCGGTTATGACTTGGACTATTGACGGATGGTCTCCTGTCTGTCAATTTTCATAGGTTGTATTTTAACAGAGATATTTTACATTCACAACTGATTCGTGATCCTTTTTTCCTGCCGAGAGCAACCCGATTTGCTGAATAGCAGCACCAGTATGCAGTAAATGTGCGTCGGTGTCGAACTTCTCAGCTCTAGAAGTATTATTCCTCACACCGTTAGACTGTGGAACAGTCTTCCTTAGGATGCTCTGAAATTGGAACTTCAAAATTTCAAGTGAAGATGAAATGATTTACTAACGTAAAACAATTCCTCCTTGTGTATATTTACCTATTTACATTTTTATCTGATTATTTAATAATTTGTTAATTTATTTTTCTTTTATAGACACTGGCCTATTCCTTCTGTAGTTCTTATTCCCCACTGTTGCTTCTTTCAAGTGAACACCATATTCTTTGGAGGCTTGAATTTCAAGCCAAAATAGCCCATGTGAACTTGTTCCATATGAATAGGGTTCATGTTCTGAAAATTAAAATAAT
>NC_089768.1:5120000-5130000 GCF_040412425.1 Macrobrachium rosenbergii | reverse complement strand
CATACATACATACATACATACATACATACATACATACATACATACATACATATAAAAGGAAAGGCAACACAGGTAAATGAGCAGGATCATAAGGGCATAAGATTTCTCAGCATTCCTGGGATGGTTCATTGCAGAATTTTAGCTGATAAAGTGAGTGTCATGCTGTGACGAAACACTACAAGTAAAATGAAATTTAGATAGTTTACTTTGATTAGGGATAGAAAATTTTTGTAAGCAATGAAAGTTGTTACTGGATGTTAGCAGTCTTATGGTTATGAGGAAAAATTATTCCCATAAATATGAAATAATGCATGTCAATATCGACGGTGAAAAAATAGGAACAGGTGTTTCAGACTAGTACTTCGGAGAGAATGGGAGATGTGAGAAGATCTGGATCACGAAGTATAAGTGAAACAAAAACAGATGTATTTAGTAACATGGCCCAACTCTTTGGGGGTGAAGTATAGATACTGAATGCGAATAAGAGGAATATGGTGGAAGCTGTCGAGGTCAACTTTTTTTTTTTTTTTTTTTTTTTGTGCATAAGGCAAAGTGAGAAATGTAATGGTACGAAGGTGAGGTTTCAAAAATTGTGCAAGTGAAGACATGAATCAGTGTTTTGGGGTGGCCTGGTAAATTGAGGAGGAAAGGACAATAGCCTTCTGAAAAGTGCATATAATTGGTAAGGTTTTGAGGAAGGAGAATAGAGAGGCGAAAAACTGGTTATAAGAACTGTCAGAGATATTTTAATGGTAGTTCCATAGGCTCGAGCGAACTCAAAAGTATAGACATAACATGAAAAGGTTTTAGATATAAGAAACTGCTGATGCTGATGCTGATGCTATTAATGATAGTAGTTAAGTAATTAAAATGTGCTTTTTTGTGATATGGAGTTTATACCACGTTTTTAATGGTCTGGTGTATATACTATGTGATTTTTTAGAGAAACAAACTTTTCTCGCAATATTTACGTCAGTGTTGATGAGTACTGCAGTCATTTTTAGATCGTTTTGAAAGAAAATATGTCATTCTTAGCATGTATGTTCCCGCTACATTCAGTCTCTTATAAATAGACATTATTTTTGGGACAGCTAAGTCACTTCCTTCTTGTTCACCCTGCCATCCTTCCCGTTTTTCTGTGCTTTGCTTTACTATTGTTATAAACGCTATTTATTTGGATAAGGACTAGATAAGGACATTTAGTCTAGCGGTTTCCTTCACCTTTCACACCAAAAAGAGTATTACCAATTTTATTTCTAAGTGTCTTTCTTGACTAAGTCGTGAATAATCTGCAAGGGGGCAAACTGATGTCATGAGTTTCATCTGAGACCAAAACAACAACTTTCCTTGATTTACTTTTAGTCCAGCGGTTAAGGCCTTAAAAATGGCCATATTGTGCACATCCTGTAAAAAGCATGAAACTCTTCTGGGGTATACTACATACCCCTGTGGTCAATTCTGGATATAGACCCATTTCCTCGAGGCCATCTGGGTCTCAGTATAGGGGATATGCGTAGAAAAGTCATGGTCGTTGAACCAAAAATAGAAAAACAACAGTTTGCTTCCTTATGACCAACCATTCAGGGCATACCAGGCTGAAGTGACTCTTATCCACTGATATTGATGCAGGGAGATATATTTTACTTCATTTTCTGCAAAAGTAAGAAAAAATCGGAATCAAGACGTAAATATTGGAAAAAAAACCTTTTTGGGAGTTCGGTCATCTTGGAGCCTGAATATATTAATTTCATCTGATGAAAATCTCATTTAACACAGGTATATCATCCATCAAATGTTTCCTTATCTATTTCTCTATCCAGTGATGCCTAATAAATGCCCATTATCTAAATCATAATCCCTAGTGATTACAGAGCCTTGTCCCTTCTCTGTTTTTGCAGAAACTGTGCAAAACGATGAGTTATCATATGGTAGCCCTTCATGTAAGAATATGATTGCCTTAGGTCACCACTGGATATACCAAGACCAAGCATTCGAGCCATCTCAAAATTCTTGTGTCATTTATGAACTTTGTGAATACTTTTTGCGTCAAGGATTATGGCTGGAGGGACATAAGAGAGGCTTGGCTAATTCCATTTTTCATTTTCCAAGAAAATGTATGCATTTTTCTAGTTGGGCAATTCACATTTCTGTTCATTGTCTTAAGAGATGAGTTATTTCTACAACAAAATAAGTTGAAAACATTTATACAATTAAATAAGTTGAAGCGAAAAAACCTGAAATGGTAAGCATCATCTTTTTACATGACTATTTTTCCAAGCAATATTATAGTTCACTATCATTAGTCAATATCTTGGAAATCCCTGTAGTATATAACACCTGTATGCAAAGCATGATGTTCAGTGTTCCGTAAATCTATGAAAAATGAAAATTTACTAGTCAACACGAGAATGTCACAGCTTATTAGAAAATTATTGAGCATAGTTTTTTTTAAACCGAATGTATGACTACACACACTCCCCACTACACAAGCAGAAAGAAGTGCACTTCAGGTTGGCCCTAGCACAGCTACTTTTGCAACGACACTCAATAAGTTCTCTGCAAGCTTTGCTGGCCTCTGGAAGATCTGTCCACAAAGGTTCCCTTAGGGAATTGTGACTGTGACAGGTTCAGCTCCAATCCTGTGGGTTTGGTAAATAAGGTGTTCGTACAGTGCTTTGAGCCCATACAGTCAGCTTGTAAACTGACACGTTTAGTATGCAGTACAAGTGCGGCATTTGTTGGAGGGATGTTCTCAATTTGTCTTGACACTACTGAATAGGTCTTTCCTGCATTTGTTGACTCTTTGTCGTACATGCCGACTTTTTGGAGTGGCTGAAGAATGAAGACACAGTGTCAAATCCAGTGAAAGAGTGAAAAAATAACAGGACTCTTGACTTTCCTTGCCCTAGTGCTGATCCAGTGGCATGATAGAGAATGCTACTCTTCGACTTTCCTACCCCAAAATTGTACCCATAGTTCTTCAAGGCCTTCCATTTCTTGTGAAAAGCAAATACTCAGCACCACAAAATCTGTGGCATTTGTCCTAATGTTAATTCTCCCAAAACCAGACTTGACTGCATCAGACCTATGAAGGATCACTCTGGTATCTGCCTCCTCATGAGAACATGGTGATGATAGCGTAATTTTGACTTCTGGTATAGCAGTAACTTCGTCCTCCAGAATGAGGTAGATCTGCTTTCCATCTGGAATGGACTTGTTTTTGCACTTTTTGGCCAGAAAATGAAATAGTTCAGTCTTATTGGTATCATTACGCAGGAAATTTTGCCAGCTGCTAGGCAATTCTCCACCACCTGCTGCTCTATGTGGCCTTCCTTTCCCCCTCCATTCTCTGGTGACAGCTTTCAAACTGTGTTCTGTGTAAGTATCCCACACAGTATCAACTCTGTACAGTTTCTAGCTCCTTCTTAATGGATGGCATGACCTTCCTTTCTGCATAATCTTTGAAAGTCCTACAACCATCTGGAAGCAAGAAGTGAACCATCACCGATCCTTCGATGATACTGACATCTGGACACATTTCAAACACCGCATTGCCTTGGACCATTGCTCCTAGTGAGGGCAACAAACCAGCTTTGTCAGCTTTACGTTGCTTTCCATACTCGGAGAGAGATGTCGGCGCTGCTTGATTTCCTTATTGGAAAAAGGTGCCTAAATCTCCTCCGCGAGTTTGACAAGAAATAAAGGGTCTGGAAAACAATTCATGGTCACTTTTCAGGGATTGCACTGCTAGCAGAGATGGATTACATTAGCGGACTGGTGGTGACTGAAATAAAGATAATTTATTGCTTGGGATAGGGTCAAAAACTGACACACTTCGATCAATGAACCGTTGTTGCACAAAATGTTCACATGTAGGGAAATAAAAACATTTATTTTAATAGACGATCACATTTAGCACTATATTTTCAATTAAATGCAACTCCTTTTGCTTGGATGATATGGCGTAGCCAGTGTTCGATATTTTAGGGTAGGGGGACAGAGTGGGGCAGACAGAGATTTTTTTTGGGGGGAATAACCATATATAGGTGTTTCTTATGTCTATATAGTATTTAACAATCTTATTTGTGGGCAACAAGGGAGGCAAGGACTCGGGGGGGGGGGGCGGGTTTCATGCATCCCTGGCCCCCTTCTGGCTACGCCAGTGCTTGGATATGACTGACTACGCCAATGCTTGGATATGAAAACTGACTAAAAAAATGAATTCTGCGTCCCAAAAATTCCCTAATTTAGAGCCGCCACACAAACCTATGGTGCTATTAAGCTGTAAATTTGCGTATTATTGTTGTTGTCAGCCATGTTGGACACCATCTTGAATATTATGCACCCAGGCAGTATATGAAGGTGGGTCTATATCCAGATTGGTAGTCCATCCCTCAAAGGGCCACCATACCAAATTTCATGCTTTTTACACGAAGTGAACACGATTTTGCCTTAGCTGCTGCACTACTTGGCCGTTGCCCTTTTCAGCTTCTCTGCAAGATCCATTTCCATCGCGTGCCTCCGACTCTGTTATTTTCCTATTTTCACTTGATTTTTCTCTTATTGTATCTCCTATTGTTGGCCTCACCGGCATTTTCTTTGCCGTGTGTTATTTCTCTCTCTCTCTCTCTCTCTCTCTCTCTCTCTCTCTCTCTCTCTCTCTCTCTCTCTCTCTCTCTCCTTTTATTCTTCGCGTAATCCGGTCCTTTATACGGGCCATTGTCCCTCCACTCACAAAATATCTCTTCTTAATCCTTCATTATTTACCCTTTTAAATTTCCGGCACATGAACACTGTATTAATGAACTCGGACTGGGATGCTTTCAAAAAAGGAAAATAGTCAGGAAACGCAATTCAAAGCGGAGAGAACACTATGCTCGGCAGCTAATATAAACTAAATTCAGGAGATAAGGCGGCAATCTCCATAAACCTTGGTAAATAAACCTGAAGTCTGTCATTAAGTGAACTGTATGCTTAGATGAATATTTGTCTAGATCTTTAGCCTTGGAAAAAGGTATCCGAAATTGTTTGAGGTTTTCGTTTTATTACTGTCATTTTTTATTTTATTTTATGGCTGTTTATCATGCACCAGTGTTGAAAAAATAGTTTTCAGGATTCTTGAAGACAGTTTAGAAAATTAATATAATACTCAATGTTTCTTTGAGTTTTTTTTATTGCTTTACACTCGATATTGGCAACAGCAGGGATGTCGTCGACACTCAAGAGTACAAGTATTTACGTGGATATGGCACTCAAGTTATACAAAAATGGTCATTGTACAAATGGTCATTCTACTAGCCATTGTTACGATCTTTTAATTCTCCGTTGAAAGAATAATACTGCACGCTTCTTCAGAATGGATAGAAATTATATAAACTGTTGACTGATACTCATCTGATTATAATTGCACACTGCTAGCTCAGTGATGCGTCATTCAGAAGAGAACGTTTTTATCACACGGCTTTAAATGCTCCATCGGTTTCATGGTCAAGACTCGTCATTAGTGGGAGTCCCAGGAAAAGTATTTTGATAGCAATGAATGATTTGCCATCGTCTGGTGTGAGGTCCAAGTGTGATTGGTGAAATAATTATAATGAAGGAAGGAAATTTTAATTCGATTATTATTCATACATATAACGGATATAGTCACTTTCATTCTCAATTTAAAGACCATGTTGCATGATATTTCATTGATTCCCAGTCTTTGAGAGTAATTATAAGTTACATTCGGAGAACATAAAAATTCCAAGAATTCGAATAATAGCTCAATATCTTCAGTAAAGGTCGCCAGCAAGTTTTTTTCCTGTGCAGACTATGCCTAGAGTTTCTCTATTAGTTCACCTGCTTAACTTTTGGAGAGAGAGAGAGAGAGAGAGAGAGAGAGAGAGAGAGAGAGAGAGAGAGAGAGAGAGAGAGAGAGAGAATCAGCATGCTTGAGTTTCCATTAAATGGTCTTACGCAGTAAACTTCTGAAAGCTCGAACGACCCGCAACCGACTGATAGAGATCGTGAGGCACTGTTCCCTTTAATGAGCGAAAACCCGCGATCACTCTAATGTTTTGTTTGGAATAAAGTTTGCTTTGAATAGGAAGAGCAGTTTGCGGTAATAGGACGATGACACTGTCTTAAGGAAAATCACAGTAGTGGTAACGAAGACTTACAATTAAAAGAAAATGCTGAAGGGCATCACAGCATTAAGATAACCGTGTTCGACATGTGTTTTGCAGCTTCCCTCGTTTTATTTTACACTGCATTAGGATGCAGTGCATAGGGTCGTTATAATTGTGTTTCGCAGTAACTGCCATCATAATTACATAATATCATAAGAGAACAGACATTGTAAAGTGGTGATTTTTAACAGAAAAAATTTTAAAAAGTAAAAAATAAAATGGCAGTAAATTAAACGTTATTTTGTTTCCACTTACTAAATTTTGTATCTCGGAATGATCCAGATGTTTTCAATTTTTCCAGAAAGCAGATAATTTCTTCGGTTTTCCCTCTTTCTGGGAACCGCGATAAGGTGAAACGGCGCTGCTTGGAAAGATCTCTCAATCTTCAGAGGAATAGATACAATTTTTCTTTCATTTCGTTGTTATTTAGCATTCTTTTGAATTTTCATTTGTTGCCTTTTTTTTGCGTTATAAGAGATTCGTTTGATGAAAATTTGTTAAACGCTGCCATAAAATAATTGCTGAATATATTTTTTGTTTTTATAAGGATTTAGTTTTTTTCCATTTCTTTATAGGCTATTTCCGAGCAACAGACCGGGTATTAAATCATGTGTAATATATACGGTTATCATTTTCTTTTAGGGTACTAATAAACGCCATTTCACTTCTATAACTTCCTTCATACGACCAGAGGTCGAGATAAGCACGCTGCAGTACCAGGTATATTATATGGAGATCGCATCATTCACTTATTTAAAAAAAAAAATGAAAATCGAGTTTTCCCTGCCTCCCCCTCAACCCCCCCCAACCCGCCGAAAATGTTCTGGGGCCTCCGCGTGAGTTGCTGTTGCTCCAATGGCGTAAAAAGCAAGAGAGAGAGAGAGAGAGAAAGGAAGGGGTCACATTTAAAGGGTATCGGATGTGAGGTGTCTCATTGTTTCAGACGCGGATCTGCTCCATTTGTCTGTCGTCGAGTGCGTCACATTGAACTAAAGAGCTGTCTTTAAAAATGACTATTGATAATCGGTTCACATTCTCCGCCGCGTGTGTATGTTCGTGTGCAGTGATGTGCGATCATAAAGGTAGAAGCCGTCATGTTTCTCTGGTTAAATGACATCCATTTAAGTAGCTGAGGTCTCTCATGCATAATCGACCATCATCGGCTTGTATGATGTGTTGCTGAGGATTTGTAATGAATTCTTTTTCGGAACATGGCCATTTCTCAATGGCGTTATTCAAGGCTCGCCGCTACCATCTTATTCACAAGACCTTTGTCACTGTTCAAAATAACGCTGAGTTACTTCAGTCTCTGAACCAGTCACATCCTGAAAAATAAGTGCGTGAGTTGTCGAATATCTTCTATTGCTTGAAGCCTGTGCTCCCGCTTGCATGTCACGTATTGCCAAGGTGGTTGAGCGAGACCTGAAGTTTCACCTGTTGCCTCAGGGGCGACGAAGAGCCTAAAATAGCTGTAAAGAATACTGCTCCAGGATTATGTAACATGTTTCAGTAAAACATCCTTTGACAAACAAGATAATGCTAGAATATGTTTCGGGACTCGTGATGATTGGTGTTAAATAAAGTTAGTAATGGTAGTCATTTGCTTTATATATATAAATCATATATATATATATATATATATATATATATATATATATATATATATATATATATATATATATATATATATATATATATATATATATATTATATGTATGTATGTATGTATATACGCAAAATATGTGCTTTAATAATTCAGCGAACGGCATATTGTATATATGCAGGTACACCACAAGGGAAAATTGTGACTCTTGGTATGAATCCTGATTGGATTCGACTTTATTTTTCTAAAAGAAATATATATACAGATTTCAAGGAAGGCAGGTTGCCTGGGACTAGATCAAAGGTGGAGGTCCACCTGCATTGACAAATAAGATCTATAAATTGAATTCTGACCCCAGACACTGAAGAATTGATTTCTCCTCCCTTTCTGTTCTACTTCTCAAGAATGAATATTTTTCCACTTATTAGTAGTGAATATATTTTTCCAGTCGTCTGTATATTCGTTTGAACCGGTCAGGTTTTGTACCCGGTGTCTCCTTTTTTCTGCGGTCATCTGCATATATTCATTTCTTGTTATGTTGATTTGGAGCATCACTGGATGCCACCACCTCCAATCTTTCTATGCTCTCTTATCCGTTTTGGAATACGTCATTAAAGAATTTTCAGACGCCCTCGCCCAAGACCATACAGCAAAAGAACACCTGCGGTTTCTTCGTGAATATCAAGATGAAAAACTGATTCTACGATCAATGGTGATAAAACTTGGTTGAAAATGAGACTGAAATATATTAGAAAAAACATGTGGCAAGAAAATGGAAAATAAAAATTTATTTGAAGAGCTTCCGAGGAAAGAAAGTATTTTAAATCCTCAGCGACATCTGAATACGTCAGGGAAAGGTGTCACGATCTTAAACGTAAACACGAAAATTAAAATTAATTTGCTGATTCAGTGAAGGCCATGAACCACCAACGCCTGTAATGAAAGTGCCGTCAATCTATGGAACAATTACTTGGATGGGAATGTGACTTGTGCCTTAGCCTACAGGTTGAATTTCACTTCATACTCCAGTGCATTGAACAGTGTGGAGGTATATAAAGGATGTGCCACGGAAGTTTCCCACGCTTTGCCGCAGTATGTCACCACCTGCGTCGCACCTGCTCATGGACCACGACTTCCCACATCTGCTTCTTAGCAACAAGCCTAGTCACCAGGATAGCGATTCTTCTGCGACACACCTGGTTTTCATATATTCATAAGACATAAAGTCTCAAATCAAATGCATGTGGTCTGTTTTTTACTATGTAAATTTCTTGGCCGCTGATTGGTCAGCAGTCCATATAATTATATACCACTGTTGTTTGTTAATAAATCATAAACTCTTAAGATCTCTCGTCTTAATCATTCCCACTAAAGTGGTGACCCTTCTGCACCAACACCCAGGAAAGTTGTCCGATGAAGACACATCGCCCTCCCCTTCTGCCGCTCCTTCTGACACCATCGCCCAAGTCAAGCGTCCGACTGTTACTCTGACTAGCACCTACACTTGGTCCTGCTGGGCTGAAGTTACGCTTCAAATTAAGGGTGTACTATCCTCGTCGTCCAAGGCAGATTATGTCCTCGCCACCCTGCCGGACCATCTCTTTCCCCAACTGACAGAGTGGCACTGACGTTGTGCAGTACGAAGACCTGAAGAAGGTCCTACTGGACAGATTCACGTCGTCCACAAGAACCCTTGGGTGATCAACACCCATCCGCCACCCTCCTTGAGATGAGAACCCTCGCCTGTCTTCCTCCTGCGGCAGACAGTTCTCCCAGATCCATTGACATCCTCAAGGCACTCTGGCTGCAGCGCCTGACGTCAGTAAGCGCAGCACTGACCGACATCGAAGACACACCCGACAATGCCCTCGCCACCCTAGCAGACAATCTGACAGACGTCATGCTGCTGCAAACCGCCACCATGCCCACACCTTCGCCACCCGTCAAGGAACACCCAACCCTTCAGCGACAGATGAACTTCTTAATGCCACAGAGGCCTCCATGGCCGTCAAACCCTTGCAAATTTCCAGGACAAACCCCCGCCGCCCATTCCACCTTCAGAAACCCAAGGGTGTAGGCCACACGCAGCAGCTATTGCTGCCGTTTCAGCTTTGCTGATACCACAGAACATTCGGCCCTGCCGCCAAGAACTGCCTCCCAGGGTGCTCATGGCCAAAAAATGTGTGAAACAGCTGCCACCACTCGTGGTAGCCATAGCAGGTGCGTA